>NC_071648.1:5735000-5857500 GCF_014839835.1 Dryobates pubescens | reverse complement strand
GGCTTTTGTGACCAAGGTGGGGTGGCAGTGCTTTGGAAACTCATTGTTGCCAAGGATGGTTCTCTGATGAAGAGTCAGAGGTGGGACTTCCTGAATTTCAGTTGACTGTCTCATAGAGTCTCGTGGAGGACAGACCACTTTAGATCATCACAGGATCAGAGGATGTTAGGGGCTGGAAGGGACCTCTGCAGATCTTCCAGTCCAACCCTTCCTGCCAGAGCAGGGGCATAGAATCCAGCACAGGTCACACAGGAACACATCCAGACAGGGATGGGAAGGCTCCACAGAAGGAGACTCCACAACCTCTCTGGGCAGCCTGCTCCAGGGCTCTGTGAAGTGCTCCAGTGAAGAAGTTCCTCCTCATTGTGCCGGTCCAGCTCCTTAAAGGCACAGCCTCAAACGGTCACACTCATGTTGAGCTGGAACCTCCTGTGCTGCAGTTTCCATCCACTGCCCCTTGGCCTATCCCAGGGCACAGTGAGCAGAGGCTGTCCCTGGCCCTTCCTTCCTGACCCCCAGCCCTCAGCTCTTGATAGACATTGATCAGATCCCTCTCAGCCTTCTCCTCTCCAGACTGAACAGCCCCAGAGCTCTCAGCCTCTCCTCCCCAGGCAGTGCTGCAGTCCCTTCAGCAGCCTTGGAGCCCTCCCTTGGCCTCTCTCCAGCAGATCCCTGTCCCTCCTGAGCTGGGGAGCCCAGAGCTGGATGCAATATTCCAGGTGAGGTCTCAGCAGGGCAGAGCAGAGGGGGAGGAGAACCTCCCTGGCTCTGCTGGCCACAATCCTCTGCATGCACCCCAGGACCCTTCTTGGCCCCCAGGGCACATTGCTGTCCCATGCAGAACTTGCTGCCCCACCAGGAGAGTTGAGAGGTAACTCATTGACATCTGAATGCAAGGCATGACTGACTTGGGTGAGGCTTTCTTTGCAGTCTGTTCAAAGCAAGCAGCCTGCCAGCACTGCTCTAATAAAACTTGTGCAGAGTGGCAGCCCATCAGTAATGGGAGGGCAGGAATGGGGTTTGTAGGGTGCCACAGCTCAGAGGCTGCAGACCTCCCTAAAACAACAGAAATCTTCCTTTCCATCCTGCTGTCCTGCTTTGCTTTATGAGGCAATATATCAGAGTGTCTTCAGTTTGTCTTCTGGCTCCCAGCACAAAAGTCCACAGAGATAAAAACCTCTTCTGTTTATAAGAGAAATATAGAGCCATCAGGAAAAGCCAAGATAGATCTTGGTATTTATTTGTCCAGTCTGTGATCTCTTCCTCTCTCTGCTGATGGTGTTGCAGAGATCATAGCTCACAGATGCTAACACTGAAGTTGTGAAGCTGTGTATTTCAAAGCTTTCCTCTGACCACCACAAAGCCTGGATGATCTATGGGGGTGTGTATGTGTTAGTTTGTGCTTTCCTCTCCTGAAAAGTCAACTTTTAACTCTTTGCTCTCCTGGAAGAAAGGAAACCTCCATAAACTTTGCAGACCTTTCCCCCTAGGTTTTATTGGGATGCCTGATTTTATACTACTGATTAAACAGTGAAATGAGGATGCTTAGGGGAGGTGAGCATCTGCCCTGTGAAGAGAGACTGAGAGCCCTGGGGCTGTTCAGTCTGGAGAAGTGAAGGCTGAGAGGGATCTGATCAATGTCTATCAAGAGCTGAGGGCTGGGGGGCAAGTGGAGGGGGCCAAGCTCTTGTGGGTGCTGCACAGCAATAAGCCAAGCAGCAATGGAGACAAACTGGAACAGAGAAGGTTTCAGCTCAACAGGGGGAGAAACGTCTTTGGTGTGAGGGTGAGAGAGCCCTGGGGCAGGCTGCCCAGAGAGGTTGTGGAGTCTCCTTCTCTGGAGCCTTTCCAACCCCACCTGGATGCCTTCCTGTGCAGACTGCCCTGGGTGATGCTGCTCTGGCAGGGGGCTTGGACTGGATGATCTCTGGAGGTCCCTTCCAACCTCTAACATTCTGTGACATCCCAGTTTCCAGAGAAGAGCACAGAAACAGGAAGAGAAAAGGATCTGTATTGCCTACCCAGAGAGGTAAGCCTCACTTGATCTTCAGCAGCATTTCTCTCAGAAGTGCTCTGAGGCAGTTCCTGGAACAGCTGAACTCAGTTTATTTCCCTCAGTACTTCCCTAACACACTCCAATGGAGCTGCCTCTGCAAGCCTCCCCATGTCAAGCTGCAGACAATGCAGCTCCTTAAGAACAAAGAAGGTGCTGCCAAACCTTATTGCTGTCTACAACTCCCCGAAGGGAGGCTGTAGCCAGGTGAGGGTTGGTCTCTTCTCCCAGGCAGCCAGCACCAGAACAAGAGGACACAGTCTCAAGCTGTGCCAGGGGAAGTTTAGACAGGAGGTGAGGAGAAAGTTCTTCACAGAGAGAGTTGTATAGGCATTGGGATGTGCTGCCCAGGGAGGTGGTGGAGTCCCCGTCCATGGAGGTGTTCAAGAGGGGATTGGATGTGGCACTTGGTGCCACGGTTTAGTAGTCAGGAGGTCTGTGGTGACAGCTTGGACTTGATGATCCTTCAGGTCTTTTCCAACCCCATTGATTCTATCATTCTATGATTCTATGAAACTCTGCAAGGTTTTTATCCTTAGCACCAGTGAAGTGTGAAGACAGACTTGTGACTTCAGCATCCTGTTCCACAAGCAACTGTGTGAAGCTGACTCCTCTCTTCCAGAGAGGGCCCTTAGCATCAACAGCTCCCCTGAGATGAGCAGAGGAAACAGCTTTGCTCTGGGGGAACTTTGCAGTCTTTTTTTGGGGGCTATTTGCATCACTTCCCTGTTACAAGTCTGTGTGCAGAATGTTCTTTTCACAGCCTGTTGACTTCTTCCTTTGGCTGATATAGATTCAGGTGGTCAAGTTCTTCACCATGTTCTTTTGATGACCATCAGGTCCTGCAATAGCCTGTTGACTCCTTCCTTTGAGAGACAGATTAGGGTGTCAGGGAGGGATAGGACTGGGGGGGATGGAGCAAAACTAGCAGTGGGGAGATTGAGATTGGCTGTGAGGAAGAAGTTGTTGCCCATGAGGGTGGTGAGAGCCTGGCACAGGCTGCCCAGGGAGGTGGTGGCAGCCTCCTGCCTGGAGGTGTTTGCAGCCAGGCTGGAGGTGGCTGTGAGCAACCTGCTGCAGTGTGAGGTGTCCCTGGCCATGGCAGGGGGGTTGGGACTGGCTGAGCCTTGGGGTCCCTTCCATCCCTGACAGTTCTATGATTCTATAACAGACCCCAGCTTTGGAAGTGAAAGCTCTGACCTCCAAGTGGTTGTTGAATCAGTTCTCAATTCATCTTAATAGATGAATTAGATGCCTGGCCATGGCAGGGGGCTTGGAACTGGCTGAGCCTTGAGGTCCCTTCCAACCCTAACAATTCTATATTCTATGATGCCATACTTCAAAGACTGATAAGGGAGGCTGGAATCAGCCAAAAATGTTTGGTTTGGAGTTTTTTTGTTTGGTTGATTTGGGTTTTATTTGTTTGGGGGTTTGTTTGGGTTTGATTTGTTTGGGGGGTTTGATTTGGTTGGGGTTTTGTAATGTGTGGGATTGGGGTTTGTGGTGTTGGGGTTGGGTTGGGTTCATGTTTGGGGTTGGATTGTGGTTGGGCTTGGACTGGGTATTGAGTGGTTTGGTTTTGTTGGGTTGGGTTTGTGTTTGGGGTTGGGTTTTGTGGGGCTTGATTATGTGGGGCTGGGTTTGTGTTTCAGGTTGGGTTTTGTGGGGTTAGGTTTGTCTTTGGGGTTGGGTTTGTGTTTGGGTAAAGAGGACAAGAGGACACAGTCACAAGCTGCTCCAGGGGAGGTTTAGGCTGAGTGTGAGGAAGAAATTCTTCCCAGCAAGAGAGATTGGCCATGGGAATGTGCTGCCCAGGGAGGTGGTGGAGTCACCATCCCTGGAGGTGTTTAAGATCCTGGATGAGGCACTTGGTGCCATGGTTTTGTTGATTAGATGGTGCTGGGTGATAGGTTGGACTGGATGATCTCCAACCTGGTTAATCCTATCCTATCCTATCCTATCCTATCCTATCCTATCCTATCCTATCCTATCCTATCCTATTCTATTCTATTCTATTCTATTCTATTCTATTCTATTCTATTCTATTCCATTCCATTCCATTCCATTCCATTCCATTCCATTCTACTCTATTCCATTCCATTCCATTCCATTCCATTCCATTCCATTCTATTGTATCCTATTCTATTCATTTAGGTCTTCTAGGGAAGACCTCACTGGTGACAGAATAAGAGGAACTAGCCTGAAGCTGTGCCAGGGAGGCTTAGCTTGGAGATAAGGAAAAATTTCTGTGCTGCCAGAGTGGTCAGGGACTGGCACAGGCTGCCCAGGGAGGTGGTGGAGTCCCCATCCCTGGAGGGGTTCAAGAAACCTGTGGCCATGGCACTGTGGTTTAATGGCCATGGTGGTGCTGGGTTGATGGTTGGACTGGATGGTCTTAGAGGTCTTTTCCAAGCAAACCAATTCTGTCATTCTGTGCTAATGGTTTGGTTGCTGCCTAGCAGCCAGCAATCTGTTTGCACATATGGACTGCTTATTATGGAACTGGAATATATATTATCAGGTAGCCACCTCCTGATCTTGGCAGATGAAGTCCTGCTCAAGTGGAAGCACCCCCACTAAATTACCTGCTCTCAGCAACAGCCTTGGATGGCATGATATGCAGCTCTGGGCATGGGTTCACTGCTCCTGACTGAAAAATGCTTTACATCCAGTCACATTTTGACTTATGACCATGTCCAGCTCTGTGGATGATTTACTCACACAATTCAATGCTTTGCTCAGTAGCCAGGCTGAAAAAAACACCCAAAAAAGGCACAATTAAATAGGTTGAGGCTTTGCCCAACGTGACAATGTTTCATCTGTGGGGTCAGGGGGAGAGGGGCCATCAGGAGTGCTTCATTTGAGGGTTTTATCTTTATTAAGAAGGAAGTGGAATTTGGGAAACAAATTGCCTAAGTCACAGGAAGACTTAGAACAAGAAGGGCAAGGTGGTGATGAAGGCATATTTCTTATTCCTTCAGAAACTCATAGAATGCTTTGGGGTTGGAAGGGATCCTCCAGTGCCAATCCATTGCCATGGGCAGGGACACCTTCCACCAGCCCAGGCTGCTCAAGGCCTCATCTAACCTGGCCTTGAACACTTCTGTTAGAGTAGAATAGAGTGGAATAGAACAGAATAGAGTGGAATAGAACAGAACAGAACAGAACAGAACAGAATAGAATAGAATAGAATAGAATAGAATAGAATAGAATAGAATAGAATAGAATAGAATAGAGTGGAATAGAAGAGAATAGAATGGAATGGAATGGAATGGAATGGAATGGAATGGAATAGAATAGAATAGAATAGAATAGAATAGAATAAACCAGGCTGGAAGAGACCTTCAAGATCATCATGTCCAACCCATCATCCAACACCACCTAATCAACTAACCCATGGCACCAAGCACCCTATCAAGTCCCCTCCTGAACACCTCCAGGGATGGTGACTCCACCACCTCCCCAAGCAGCCCATTCTAATGGGCAATCATTCTCTCTCTGTAGAACTTCTTCCTAACATCCAAACTAAACCTCCCCTGGCACAGCTTGAGACTGTGTCCTCTTGTTCTGGTGCTGCTTGCCTGGGGGAAGAGCCCAACCCCCACCTGGCTACAACCTCCCTTCAGGGAGTTGTAGAGAGCAATAAGGTCTCCCCTGAGCCTCCTCTTCTCCAGGCTAAGCAACCCCAGCTCCCTCAGCCTCTCCTCACAGGGCTGTGCTCCAGACCCCTCCCCAGCCTTGCTGCCCTTCTCTGGACACCTTCCAGCAAGTCAACCTCCTTCCTAAACTGAGTTGCCCAGAACTGGACACAGGACTCAAGGTGTGGCCTAACCAGTGCAGTGTACAGGGGCAGAATGACCTCCCTGCTCCTGCTGGCCACACTGTTCCTGATGCAGGCCAGGATGCCATTGGCCCTCCTGGCTGCCTGGGCACACTGCAGGCTCATGTTCAGCCTACCATCGACCAGCACCCCCAGGTCCCTCTCTGCCTGGCTGCTCTCAGCCACTCTGACCCCAGCCTGTAGCTCTGCCTGGGGTTGCTGTGGCCAATGTGCAGCACCTGGCACTTGGATGTGTTCAATCTCCTGCCCTTGGCCTCTGCCCATCTGCCCAGCCTGTCCAGGTCCCTCTGCAGAGCCTCTCTGCCCTCCAGCAGATCAACTCCTGCCCCCAGCTTGGTGTCAGCTGCAAATTTACTGCTGATGGACTCAATGCCCTCATCCAGATCATCAATAAAGACGTTAAAGAGCATGGGGCCCAGCACTGATCCTTGAGGAACACCACCAGGGAGAGGGCATCCACAGCCTCCCTGGGCAACCTGTGCCAGCATCTCACCACCCTCACTGTAGAGAATTTCTTCCTAATTTCCAGTCTCAATCCCTTCTCTTCCAGATTAAATTCCTTCCCCCTCATTCTATCACTGTGAGTCCATGTGAAAAGTTCCTCTCCAGTTTTCTTCTAGCCCACTTCAGGCACTGCAAGGCCATTCTAACATCTCCCCAGAGCCTTCTCCAAGCTTCCAGCTCAAAGCCATTCCACTGCATCACAGAAACATAGAAACATTCAGGTTGGAGAAGAGCCTCAGGGTCACCAAGGCCAACCATTAACCCTGCTCTGCAAGGCTCACCCCTAAACCACAGCCCCAAGCACCACATCCAAACCACCCTGAAACACAGCCAGCCTTGGGCACTCCACCACCTCCCTGGGCAGCACATTCCAAGCCCTGACCACTCCTGACAGGAAAAAAATTCTTCCTACTATCCAGTCTGAACCTCCCCAGTCACAGCTTGAGGCCATTCCCTCTTGTTCTGTCACTAATGACCTGGGAGCAGAGACCAGCACCAAGCTCTCCACAACCTCCTTGCAGGGAGCTGTAGAGAGCCAGGAGGTCTCCCCTCAGCCTCCTCTGTTTCAAGCTCAGCAGCCCCAGTCCCTCACCCTATCCCTCCAAGCCCTTGTCCAGAGTCCCTCCCCAACTCTCCTGTCCTGCCCCTTCACGTGGTGACACTCAGTGGACAAGTTCAACAACATGATTCAGCCTTCTAGTTCACCAAGGGCTGTATTGTGTGGCCACCCTCCCTGCTGCAAACTGCACATTTCCCTCCCCTGCAGCTTCCTTACTCTGTGATGAATCCCTCTGAACACGATGGGGTTTTTTTCCCTGCCTCCCAAGGTCTGTGATTCGTGCAGGGCAAATTGAGTAAGTCCTTAACAACTCCTTACCGTGCCTGAAGGCAATTCAAGTTGAAGATAAGCAATTGGGTTTGTTTTAAAAGCTGGGTGGCTGCTATTTATGGACTGCTTTGGATTGGGACTATTTTTAACAGACTGTTAAACAGGGAAAACATTCTCCCCAAAGCCAGGCTATTTTTGAAGTGAAACTTCTGCCTATGGCTAAAGAGATTTTGTAGGAATGTTTTTCCCTAGAGAATAGGATCACAGAGTTGTCAGGGTTGGAAGGGACCTCAAGGCTCAGCCAGTTCCAACCCCCCTGCCATGGCCAGGGACACCTCACACCACATCACTGGGCAACAGGATTTGCCCTGAAAGCTTCTATCTAAGTTAAAAACATTATCAAAGTAAATAAATCAAAGCAAGATAGACTGAGGGATCCAACCTGTGATCAAGTGCTGAGTTCTGATCATATAATCATGGAATGGTCAGGGCTGGAAGGGACCTCAAGGCTCAGCCAGTCTCAAGCCCCCTGCCATGGCCAGGAACACCTCACACTGCAGCAGGTTGCTCACAGCCACCTCCAGCCTGGCTGCAAACACCTCCAGGCAGGAGGCTGCCACCACCTCCCTGGGCAGCCTGTGCCAGGCTCTCACCACCCTCCTGGGCAACAACTTCTTCCTCACAGCCAATCTCAATCTCCCCACTTCTAGTTTTGCTCCATCCCCCCCAGTCCTATCCCTCCCTGACACCCTCACAGGTCCCTCCCCAGCTTTCTTGGAGCCCCCTGCAGATCCTGCAAGGCCACAATGAGGTCTCCTGGGAGCCTTCTCCTCTCCAGCCTGCACAACCCCAACTCCCTCAGTCTGTCCTCACAGCAGAGCAGCTCCAGCCCTCTGCTCCTCCTCCTGGCCCTTCTCTGGACACCTTCCAGCCCCTCCAGATCCTTCCTGCAACAGAGGCTCCAGAACTGGATGGAGTACTCCAGGTGGGGTCTCAGCAGAGCAGAGCAGAGGGTAGGAGTAAGATGTGACACCAGTCAAAAGTGGTCTTCCCCAGGGCTCAGTATTTGGGGCCGCTCCAGTTCAGTCTTCAGCTTTCTGGCTCCCAGAGGTTCCAAACCTTTCTTGTAACTGACATTTGGAGCTGATACTTGAGAGGGAGAGAGAGAAAAAGCAATGTGGATTCAGGAGGATTTGAGGCCCCTTGCTTGCTTTGCTGTTTCTTTATCTTGTCCATTTGGCCAGAGGTGAATTCAATCTGCAGCTTTGGAAAACAAAACCAACAAACAGGGAGTTGTTTCTTTGAGGAAGTCAGGGAGGGATAGGACTGAGGGGCATGGAGCAAAACTAGAAGTGGGGAGACTGAGATTGGCTGTGAGGAAGAAGTTGTTGCCCAGGAGGGTGGTGAGAGCCTGGCACAGGTTGCCCAGGGAGGTGGTGGCAGCCTCCTGCCTGGAGGTGTTTGCAGCCAGGCTGGAGGTGGCTGTGAGCAACCTGCTGCGGTGTGAGGTGTCCCTGGCCATGGCAGGGGGCTTGGAACTGGCTGAGCCTTGAGCTCCCTTCCAACCCTGACAGTTCTGTGATTCTATGGCAAGCTAGATGTGGGTTTGGGTAGTGTTCAGCTCCAAATCACAGAATCACCACTCCAAGAGTGGTCAGGCACTGGAACAGGCTGCCCAAGGAGGTGCTGGATCATCATGGGATTTGGGGGGTTGTCTGGGGATTTTGTGGTGTGGTTTGGTTTGGTTTGATTTGGTTTGGTTTTCCATCACTGCTGTCCTTTGGCTGTGCTGAGCAGAACTCTGCATGTTTGCTGCTGGTATTGGTTTTCTTGTTTCATTGAATCCATTTCAGCCTCTGGGGTTTCTCTGCTTTCCCTGATGCCCCCAAGCCCCTTCTCTGCTGGGGAGGGATAATCAGGTGACAGTGCAGCTGCTGTAGCTGTGCCTCTGATACAGGCTAAATGTGGACAAGGATGTCAGGAAGAAGTTGGGTGTCAGGAACAAGTTGGGTGTCAGGAAGAAGTTTGATGTCAGGAACAATTTCTTTGGATGTTAGGATCAAGTCCTGCACCCTGAGGGTGGTGGAACACTAGAACAGGTTGCCCAGGGAGGTGGTTGAGGCTCCATCCCTGGAGATAAGCAAGGTGAGGCTGGACAGGGCTGTGGGCAACCTGCTCTAGTTGGGGATGTCCCTGCTGACTGCTGAGGGGGTTGGGTTGGATGAGCTTTGGAGGTTCCCTTCCTGCCCAGAGCATTCTGTGATGGTGGATGTCAGGAACAAGGTGGATGTCAGGAACAAGTTCTTTGGATGCTAGGAACAAATTCTGCACTTGGGTTGTGAGTGGATGATCCTTGAGGTCCCTTCCAACCCTGACAATTCTATGATTCTCTCCAGCCAGGGTGTTGTGCACTTGGTGCCATGGTTTAGTCATGGGGTCTGTGGTGACAGGTTGGACTTGATGATCTTTGAGGTCTCTTCCAGCCTTGGTGATCCTGTGTGTGTGATTTACATGGGTTTTAGTAAGGCATCTGGTGCTGTGCACATTGCTCTAACATAGTCCTTCATATAATGCACTTCCCCACTTGGCTCAACTGTCTGGGACATCCCCATTCCCAGTGATGGTTTTGAATCCAGGATTCCATTTGGTTGGGGTTCAGAGAGGTTTAAAAGGAAAGGCTGAAAATGAAAGGCAGAAAAAATGGAAGGGGAGGGGAGGGGAGGGGAGGGGAGGGGAGGGGAGGGGAGGGGAGGGGAGGGGAGGGGAGGGGAGGGGAGGGGAGGAGAGGAGAGGAGAGGAGAGGAGAGGAGAGGAGAGGAGAGGAGAGGAGAGGAGAGGAGAGGAGAGGAGAGGAGAGGAGAGGAGAGGAGAGGAGAGGAGAGGAGAGGAGAGGAGAGGAGAGGAGAGGAGAGGAGAGGAGAGGAGAGGAGAGGAGAGGAGAGGAGAGGAGAGGAGAGGAGAGGAGAGGAGAGGAGAGGAGAGGAGAGGAGAGGAGAGGAGAGGAGAGGAGAGGAGAGGAGAGGAGAGGAGAGGAGAGGAGAGGAGAGGAGAGGAGAGGAGAGGAGAGGAGAGGAGAGGAGAGGAGAGGAGAGGAGAGGAGAGGAGAGGAGAGGAGAGGAGAGGAGAGGAGAGAAGTCTGGTCTGGGGGTGGGGGAATCAGTAGCTCTCATTTAACTCACAACTGGAACAGTTCCTTGAAAGATTGTTTGCCTCAATTATTCTAATTTAGGGCAGAACAAATAAATCAAGACCTCAGGTGGCTGGCTCTGCTTGGTTTGCTGTCATCAGAATGCCAAATGTAGTTCCTCTTGTGATGACACAGATCAGAATGAGGTGAGAGAGAGCGTGGAGGAGGAGAACATAATGAGGGGATAGGTTGGAAAGGCCTGGAGATCTAAAAGGGGCTGGGATGGGAATGATGTAGTCACCCTGAGCCCTGAAAATCAGTGACAAATAAAAGGTGTGGTGTAGAACTGGGTCATATTGCAGCAGAGAGATTCTACTCCTTGGCTCAAAGCAGGTGCTCCTCTGACAGAATCACAGCAGATCAGAGCTTGGAAGGGACCTCCAGAGATCATCCAGCCCAACCCCCCTGCCAGAGCAGCATCACCCAGGGCAGTCTGCACAGGAAGGCATCCAGGTGGGGGTGGAAAGGCTCCAGAGAAGGAGACTCCACAACCTCTCTGGGCAGCCTGCCCCAGGGCTCTGTCACCAAAGAAGTTTCTCCTCATGCTGAGCTGAAACCTTCTCTGTTCCAGTTTGTCCCCATTGTTCCTTGGCTTATTGCTGTGCAGCACCCACAAGAGCTTGGCCCCCTCCACTTGACCCCCAGCCCTCAGCTATTGATAGGCATTGATCAGATCCCTCTCAGCCTTCTCCTCTCCAGACTAAACAGCCCCAGGGCTCTCAGTCTCTCTTCACAGGGCAGATGCTCAAGTCCCCTAAGCCTCCTCCTGGCTCTCCCTTGGACTCTCTCCAGCAGGTCTCTGTCTCTCTTGAGCTGGGGAGCCCAGAACTGGACACAGGATTGCAGCTGTGGTCTCAGCAGGGCAGAGCAGAGGGGGAGCAGAACCTCCCCAGCCCTGCTGGCCACACTTTCCTTGCTACACCCCAGGATGCCATTGGCTCTCTTGGCCACAAGGGCACATTGCTGTCATGTTGTCCTCAGGAGAATATTGCCTTGATTGAGATCATCAAGTCCAACCTAATATCTAACACCTCCTGACATCTAAACCATGGCTCCAAGTGCCACATCCAAGCCTTTCTTGAACACCTCCAGGTGGTTGGGGTGCCGTCCCTGGAGGTGTTTAAGGTGTTTTAAGACCAGGAGGTTCTAAACACCCTGGAGGTGTTTAAGACCAGGCTCTGGCCAGCCTGATCTGGTGTGCAGTGTCCCTGCCCATGGCAGGGGGGTTGGAACTAGATGATCCTTGTGGTCCCTTCCAACCCTGACTGATTCTATGATACTATGATACTATGGTGACTCCACCACCTCCCTGGGCAGCACATCCCAATGACCAATCTCTCTTGCTGGGAACAACTTTCTCCTCACCTCCAGCCTAAACCTCCCCTGGCACAGCTTGGGACTGTGTCCTCTTGTTCTGGTGCTGGCTGCCTGGGAGAAGAGACCAACATCCTCCTGGCTACAACCTCTCCCCTGAGCCTCCTCTTCTCCAGGCTAAGCAACCCCAGCTCCCTCAGCCTCTCCTCACAGGGCTGTGCTCCAGACCCCTCCCCAGCCTTGTTGCCCTTCTCTGGACACCTTCAAGTCTCTCAATGTCCTTCTTAAACTGAGGGGCCCAGAACTGGACACAGGACTCAAGGTGTGGCCTAACCAATGCAGAGTACAGGGGCAGAATGACTTCTCTGCTCCTGCTGGCCACACTGTTCCTGATGCAGGCCAGGATGCCCTTGGCCTTCTTGGCCCCCTGAGCACACTGCAGGCTCATGTTCAGCTGCTGTCCACCAGTACAACCAGTAAGTAGTTCCTCTCTTAGCAGGCAAGGGGAACAGCAGCTGGTTTGCTTGCAGCTGAAGGTGGAGGAGAGAATGCTGCTGTTGTTTTGTCTTCTTTGCTGAGTATGGGCAAATGTGTTGGGTTGGACTCGATGGCTTTGGAAGGTTCCTTCCAACCCAATGCCTTCTATGAGACTATGAGTGTCCAAGCACTTTAGCCTCTCCCCACCAGGTCAGGAGAAGAAAGAATCCTTCAGAGGCAAACTGACTTAAACCAGAGGATGTGACAAACAGTTGCTGCAGTGAGGTGAGACGTGGCTGAAAGCAAGTCTGCCAAACCCATAATTAAGGTAAATGGAAGCCTATATTAATGAACCTCGTTGAGAAGCTGATGCAGGGGAGAAAATGTGGGGTGTGAATAATCACTTGAAAGCCAACTGCTCTCAAGGCTCATTCTGCAAAGTGAAGAGAAAAAAACAAACCCAAAAGAACAAGCAAACCAAAGCAAAACATTCAACAAGTCCAAGTGCCAGGGGCTGCACTTTGGCCACACCAACCCCAGGCAGAGCTACAGGCTGGGGGCAGAGTGGCTGAGAGCTGCCAAACAGAGAGGGACCAGGGGGTGCTGATTGACAGCCAGCTGAACATGAGCCTGCAGTGTGCCCAGGGGGCCAAGAAAGCCAATGGCATCCTGGCCTGCATCAGGAGCAGTGTGGCCAGCAGGAGCAGGGAGGTCATTGTGCCCTGTGCTCAGCACTGCTCAGGTCACACCTTGAGTCCTGTGTCCAGTTCTGGGTTCCTCAGTTTAAGAAGGACATTGAGAGACTTGAAGGTGTCCAGAGAAGGGCAACAAAGCTGGGGAGGGGTCTGGAGCACAACCCTGTGAGGAGAGGCTGAGGGAGCTGGGGTTGCTTAGCCTGCAGAAGAGGAGGCTCAGGGGAGACCTCATTGCCCTCACCAACTCCCTGAAGGGAGGTTGTAGCCAGGTGGGGGTTGGTCTCTTCTCCTAGGCAAGGAGCACCAGAACAAGAGGACACAGTCTCAAGCTGTGCCAGGGGAGGTTTAGGCTGGAGGTTAGGAGAAAGTTCTTCACTGAGCGAGTTGTTCGTCATTGGGATGTGCTGCCCAGGGAGGTGGTGGAGTCCCCATCCCTGGAGGTGTTCAAGAGGGGATTGGATGTGGCACTTGGTGCCATGCTCTAGTCGTGAGGTCTGTGGAGACAGCTTGGACTGGATGATCTTTGAGGTCTCTTCCAACCTCGGTGATGCTGTGAGACTGTGACGCTGTGATTCTGTAACCCCCAACCCAAGCAACAACTGCAGCAGTCCCGCGCTCAGTGCCCGCTGGAAATGGAACGCAAGTAAAGGATTGCAAATCGATAACGATAAAGAGTGCAGCGAGCTAATGGCTGCCTCGTCTCAAAGGGGAAGCGACAGCTTCGCATTGCAGAGCGCAGCCCTTTGTGCCGGCCCTTTGCAGCCGCTCGCCGCCCGCCGCTCGCCGCTCGCCGCCCGCCGCCCGCCGCCCGCCCGCTCGCCGCTCGCCGCTCGCCCGCTCGCATCTGTGGCTCTGTTTCGCCCTGCTGTGCAGGGGGCAGCGGCAGCTCACGACTGGCCCGAGTGGTTTGGGAGGTAGATCTCTCATGTCACCCGCTGATCCCCGAGGCCCGGCCCCCACCTTTTAGAACTGAAAGTTAAGTAACAGCCGGGAGGATGTTTTCTGTGGTGTTCTCTTTCGCTCGGGAGCTTGCTGCCTAAGTGATGTAGAGGCCATCTCCTGTTCGCAGGCACTTCCACGCTTGCCACTAGGGGAAACATTGTCCCTTGGGGTGAAGAAATAGCTCAGCGGCAGCTTTTTGACTCACGGAATGGCAGAAACATTCAGGTTGGAAAAGAGCCGCAGGATCACCAAGGCAAACATGAACACTGCTCTGCAAGGCTCAGCCCTAAACCCTAATCCCCAAGCACCACATCCAAACCACCCTGAAACACAGCCAGCCCTGGGGACTCCGCCATCTCCCTGGGCAGCACATTCCAATCCCTGACCACTCTTTTGCCTATTGTCCTGTCTAAACCTACCCAGTGGCAGCTTGAGGCTGTTCCCTCTTATTCTATCACTAATTACCTATGAGAAGAGACCAGCAGAAGCCTCTCAGGTTAGGAAAGATGCTGAGCTGCTGGAAGGTGTCCAGAGAAGAGCAACAAAGCTGGGGAGGGGTCTGGAGCACAGCCCTGTGAGGAGAGGCTGAGGGAGCTGGGGTTGCTTAGCCTGGAGAAGAGGAGGCTCAGGGGAGACCTCATTGCTGTCTGCAACTGCCTGAAGGGAGGTTGTAGCCAGGTGGGGGTTGGTCTCTTCTCCCAGGCAGCCAGCACCAGAGCAAGAGGACACAGCCTCAAGCTGTGCCAGGGGAGGTTTGGGCTGGAGGTGAGGAGAAAGTTCTTCCCAGACAGAGAGATTGCCCATTGGAATGTGCTGCCCAGGGAGATGGTGGAGTCACCATCCCTGGAGGTGTTTAGGAAGAGCCTGGATGAGACAATTGGTGTCATGGTTTAGTTGATGAGATGGTGTTGGGTGATAGGTTGGACTTGATGATCTCAAAGGTCTTTCCCAACCTGGTTAATTCAATTCAATTCTATTCTATTCTATTCTATTCTATTCTATTCTATTCTATTCTATTCTCTCCACAGCCTCCTTTCAGGTAGTTGTGGAGAGCCAGGAGGTCTCCCCTCAGCTTCACACTAACCAGCCCAAGCTCCTTCAGTCTCTCTCCACCAGATTTATTCTCCAGGCCTTTCCCAGCTTCCTTGCCCTCCTCTGCCCTGGCTCCAGCCTGCCTCTTCCTTTAGATACTTGCAGATGCCTGACACTCCAGACCCCTCCCCAGCTTTGTTGCCCTTCTCTGGACACCTTCCAGCAGCTCAACATCTTTCCTAACCTGAGGAGCCCAGAACTGGACACAGGACTCAAGGTGTGGCCTAACCAGTGCTGAGCACAGGGCACAATGACCTCCCTGCTCCTGCTGGCCACACCAGTGCTGATGCAGGCCAGGATGCCCTTGGCCTTCTTGGCCCCCGGGGCACACTGCTGGCTCATGTTCAGCTGCTGTCCATCAGTACCCCCAGGTCCTTCTCTGCCTGACTGCTCTCAGCCACTCTGACCCCAGCCTGTAGCTCTGCCTGGGCTTGCTGTGGCCAATGTGCAGCACCTGGCACTTGGATGTGTTCAATCTCCTGCCCTTGGCCTCTGCCCATCTGTCCAGCCTGTCCAGGTCCCTCTGCAGAGCCTCTCTGCCCTCCAGCAGATCAACTCCTGCCCCCAGCTTGGTGTCATCTGCAAACTTACTGATGATGGACTCAATGCCCTCCTCCAGATCATCAATAAAGATGTTAAAGAGCATGGGGCCCAGTACTGATCCCTGGGGCACACCACTGGTGCCTGGCTGCCAGCTGGCTGTGGCACCATTCACCACCACTCTCTGGGCTCAGCCTCCAGCCAGTTCCTAACCCAGCTCAGAGAGCTGCTGCCCAAGCCAGGGGCTGACAGCTTGGCCAGCAGTTTGCTGTGGGGGACAGTGTCAAAGGCCTTGCTGAGGTCCAGGCAAACTCCATCCACAGCCTGCCCCACATCCACCAGGCAGTCACCTGGGCATGGAAGGAGATCAGGTTGGTCAGGCATAGGAGCTGAAGTAATCAGAACTGATTGGAACATCCAAGAAACATCCAATAAAAATGCTGCAAAATTCTACTGGAGGTGAAAATCCTGTAGACAGAGTTGCTTTAGTTTTCCATCACCCCCTTCATTTCCCTGAATGCTACAATCATGGTTTATAGGCTCAGGGCTGGGAAAGGTCTCATGATCGAGGCACCACCAGCAGTGTGCAGGTGGCACCAAGCTGAGTGGTGCTGCCCATACCCCAGAGGCACAGGATGGCATCCAGAGGGACCTGGGCAAGCTGCAGAGGTGGTGCCCAGGGGAACCTCAGGAGCTCCAACAAGAGCAAGTGCAGGGTGCTGCACCTGGGCCAGAACAATCCTCACTGGCAGTGCAGGCTGGGGGAGGAGGGGAGAGAAAGCAGCCCTGAGGAAAAGGACTTGGGGGTGCTGGGGGGGGGAGAAGCTGGCCAGGAGCAGGCAGGGTGAGCTTGCAGCACAGGAGGCCAAGGGCAGCCTGGGCTGCATCCAAAGCAGCATTGCCAGAGAGCCAGAGAGCTGATTCTGACACTTGGCTCTGCTGAGACCTCCCCTGCAGTGCTGTCTGCAGCTCTGGAGCCCTCAGCACAGGAATGACCTGGACCTGATGGAGAGGCTCCAGAGGAGGCCATGGGAATGCTGAGGGGGTTGGAGCAGCTCTGCTCTGAGGCCAGGCTGAGGGAGCTGGGGGTGTTCAGCCTGGAGAAGAGAAGGCTCCAGGCAGACCTCAGAGCAGCCTGCCAGGACCTGAAGGGGGCTGCAAGAAGTCTGGGGGGGGAGTTTTCACCTGGGCTTGTAGTGATGGGACGAGGGACAATGGCTTTGACCTGGAAGAGACTGCAGATTGGGAAGAAAGTCTTTAAAGTGAGGGTGCTGAGACACTGGCACAGGTTGCCCAGGGAGGCTGTGGCTGGATGAGGCCTCGAGCAACCTGGGCTGGTGGGAGGTGTCCCTGCCCATGGCAGGAGGGCTAGAACTGGATGATCTTTAAGATCCCTTCCAACCCTGACAGTGCTGTGATTGAAGGGGCTGGGACAAGCTGGTTTAATTACCTGTGCCTCCATTTTCCAGGAGGCAGGCAGGCAGATAACACCATGCCCCTGCCTTGCAGGGGGGAGGTGCTGAGTTTCAATTAGTGCTTGTAGAGGGAGAGAGCTCTGAGCTCCACAGATAAAAGCTGTTGTGGCAGGAGGAACTGTGATTATTGTTCCATCATTATCCTACATGTTAGCTCAGCTCTGTGGCATTAATCTCCATTTATCAAGGGGCTTAGAACTCACTCCTGCCTACCTCTCTGGTGCATTCTGATTTTCCCTATATACTGAATATATATCTATATGTGTGTGTGTCAAATTGGTATGCAGCCATGCTGGATCCTCTCTCTCCCTATGCACTCTGTCTTCATGGGACCACAGATAGTTCTTAAAGCTGCTGGCCAGGATTCTTGCTCCTTGCTTGGGGTGATGCTGCCCTTCACTGATGGGGTTTGTGCTTTGGTTTTAACCTGGGGTTTTAAAAGGATCCTAATTGACAAATCAGTTTAGTTGTCTGAGTTTCAAGTGGGGCTCAAATGAAAGGGTTGTGTCCTGAGGTGAAGACCCCTGCACACTGCACTGCCATCCTGGCCTGCATCAGGAACAGTGTGGCCAGCAGGAGCAGGGAGGTCATTGTGCCCTGTGCTCAGCACTGCTTAAGCCACACCTTGAGTCCTGTGTCCAGTTCTGGGCTCCTCAGTTCAGGAAAGATGTTGAGATGCTGGAAGGTGTCCAGAGAAGGGCAACAGAGCTGGGGAGGGGTCTGGAGCACAGCCCTGTGAGGAGAGGCTGAGGGAGCTGGGGTTGCTTAGCCTGCAGAAGAGGAGGCTCAGGGGAGACCTCATTGCTCTCTCCAACTCCCTGAAGGGAGGTTGTAGCCAGGCAGAGGTTGGTCTCTTCTCCCAGGCAGCCAGCACCAGAACAAGAGGACACAGTCTCAGGCTATACCAGGGCAGGTTTAGGCTGGAGGTTAGGAAGAAGTTCTACACAGAGAGAGTGATTGCCCATTGGGATGTGCTGCCCAGGGAGGTGGTGGAGTCACCATCACTGGAGGTGTTCAGGAGGAGACTTGACAGGGTGCTTGGTGCCATGGGTTAGTTGATTAGGTGGTGTTGGATGATAGGTTGGACACAATGATCTTGAAGGTCTCTTCCAACCTGGTCTATTCTATTCTATTCTATTCTATTCTATTCTATTCTATTCTATTCTATTCTATCCCATTCCATTCCATTCCATTCTATTCTATTCTATCCTAGCCCATCCCATCCCATCCCATTCTATCCTATCCTATCCTATCCTATCCCATTCCATTCTATTCTATTCTATCCCATCCCATCCCATCCCATCCCATCCCATCCCATCCCATCCCATTCCATTCCATTCTATTCTACTCTATTCTATTCTATTCTATTCTATTCTATTCTACTCTATTCTATTCTATTCTATTCTATTCTATCCCATCCCATCCCATCCCATTCCATTCCATTCTATTCTATTCTATTCTATCCCATTCCATTCCATTCCATTCCATTCCATTCCATTCCATTCCATTCCATTCTATTCTATTCTATTCTATCCCATTCCATTCCATTCCATTCCAGTCCAGTCCAGTCCATTCCATTCCATCCCATTCTATTCTATTCTATTCTATTCTGAAATCCTGGGTTCAGTTTTGGGCCCCCCACTCCAAGAAGGACATTGAGGTGCTGGAATGTGTGCAGAGAAGGACCTCAAAGGTGGGGAAGGGTCTGGAGAACAGGGCTGGTGAGGAGTGGCTGAGAGAACTGGGGGTGTTCAGTCTGGACAAAAGGAGGCTGAGGGGAGACCTCATTGCTTTCTAGAGCTGCCTGAAGGGAGGTTGAAGTGAAGTGGAGGTCAGTGCCTTCTCCTAAGTAGCAAGTGATAGGATGAGAGGACTTGTCTGTGGGTTGTTCCAGAGGATTTTAAGGTTGGACATGGGGAACAATTTCTTCCTTGAATATGTGGTTAAGCATTGGAACAGGCTGGAATCTCCATCCTTGGAAGTGTCCAAGATTGTGTATGGATGTGGTGCTGGAGGACATGGCTTAGTGGTGCACTTGGCAGTGTTAGGCTAACCATTGGACTCGATGATCTTGGAGGTCTTTTTCAGCCTCAATGGTTGTTGCACTTCATTGAAGTTTATCAGTCTGAAAATCACAGCACCACAGAAACACTCAGCTTGGAAAAGGCCCTTAGGATCACCAAGGCCAGCCCAGAACCCTACTCTGCAAGGGTCACCCCTAAACCAGAGCCCCAAGCACCACAGCCAAACCACCTTGAAACACAGCCAGGCTTGGGCACTCCACCACCTCCCTGGGCAGCACATTCCAACCCCTGACCACTGTTGACAGGAATAAATCCTTCCTACTCTCCAGTCTAAAAACCCCCCATGATTTGGACCTGCATTGATGCATATGGAACAGGAGGAGGAGCACAGAGCCTCACCTTGAGGACTGAAGCTCACTGACTGCTCCCAGCGTTTGCTCTCTTTCCCCTGTAGTATTTGAGGCAGAGGAATGCTGCTAGTGGGGCTCGGGGCAAAGCCTTTTGCCCAAGGGGGCTGCACCCTTCCCCTAGTCAGCAAACATACTGCAGCAAAGAGGGTCTGAAAGGGATGAAGGTCTGGCCAGGCCACCAGAGGGCTGTGGTGGCCACTGACAGATGTTCTCGCCTTCCACGCTGGGCAACATCTGCTGGCACCAATCCCTCCAGCACCTCGGAATCATTCACTTCAGTGAGCAGTAGCTGCAGAACCACTTTCACTTCATTTCACTCCTACTTGCTCCAAATGCTGTTGAGGTTTTGGGTTGGTTTGTGGGTTTTTTTAGCTAATTCCCTCTCTCTCCCTCCTTTGCCTCTCTCCCTCCCTGCTTTCCCTCCCTCTCCCTGCTCTCCCTCTCTCCCTGCTTTCCCTCTTTTCCCTCCCTCTCCCTGGTTTTCCTCTCTCTCTCCCTGCATTCCCTCTTTCTCTCCCTCTTTCCCCTCACTCTCCCTTCTCTCCCTCTCTCCCTGCTTTCCCTCTCTCTCTTTTCCCTCCCTTTCTCTGCTTTTCCTCTCTCTCTCTGCTTTCCCTCTTTCTCTCCCTGCTTTCCCTCTCTCCCTGCTTCCCTTCTCTCTCCCTCTTTTCCCTCCCTCTCTCTCATTTCACAGTATCACAGTATCACCAAGGTTGGAAGAGACCTCAAAGATCATTGAGTCCAACCTGTAAGCTCTTTCTCTCCCTCTTTTCCCTCCCTCTCCCTGCTTTCCCTCTTTCCATCACTGTTTTCCCTCTCTCTCTGCCTCATTTTCCTTCTCCCTTCCACCTTTCCCTCTCTCCCTCCCTCCGTTGCCTCCCTCTCCCTCTTTTTCCTCCCTCTCCCTCTTTTCCCTCCCTTTCCCTCTTTTCCCTCCTTTTCCCTCTTTTCTCTCCCTTTCCCTCTTTTCCCTCCTTTTCCCTCTTTTCCCTCCCTTTCCCTCTTTTCCCTCTTTCTCTCCCTCTTTTCCCTCTTTCTCTCCTTCCTTTCCCTCCCTCTCCCTTCTCTTCCTCTGCCTTTCATTGTTTCTTCCCCTTGCCAATCACGTTTCCAACTGCTGAGTTTCTTCTCAGCCCCTGTGCATTAATAATTTGCCACAGAAGGCTTCCTGCAGCCTTTTTTTTCCCCAGCACTTGCTTCCCAGTGAGCACTTTTAATTGGCTGCCAACAATAGGACTCCTGTTCACTGCTGGCTTGGATCTATTGTGTATGTGGCTTTCTCTTTACCTTTTCTCCCCCCTCTTTCCCCTCTACCTTTCTTCACCCACCTCAAAGAGACATTTGTTAGCAAGGAGCTTGATTGAATGTTGAAGCAAATGATATGAAAGGGAACTTGTCCAGCTCAGAGGCTTTCTAAAAGCATTTTGTGGTGAGTTGCATGTGATAAAACTTTGGGTGCCCCAAAGTCCCTTTTGTTCAAGAACAATGAAAGGATGGATTGCAGCCACACATCATTTCCTGAAGGAAAAAGTCACTTTGCTGCTGATAAAGCTTTGGTGATGATGATGTTGATGATGGTATTATTATCATTATCATCATTATTATTGTTCACAGTATCACAGTATAACTAAGGTTGGAAGAGACCCCAAGGATCATCAAGTTCAACCTTGTTGTTGTTTGTTGTTATTATTACTGAATAGAGATATTAGTAAGCAAGAAATTCTGTTTTGCTAAGAGAACCTTTGCAGAAGAGAGAGGCTGCCATCAGCCCCAGGTTGTGAGAGATGCTGAACTCATGCTCAAGAGCCACTGGAGTGGAGCTAAAGGCAGTTGGAGAGGTCACTCCATTCCAAGTGAAAAAGGGAGTGAGGGGAAATAGCCAGGAAGAGAAAGTTCTCCCCAGAAAGAGGAATTGGCCTTTGGGATGTGCTGCCCAGGGAGGTGGTGGACTCCCCATCCCTGGAGGTGTTCAGCAAAGGCTTGGATGTGGCACTTGGAGCCAGGGTTTAGTTGTCAGGAGGTGTTAGGTATTAGGTACTAGGTTGGACTGGATGATCTCTGAGGTCTTTTCCAAGCTGGTTCTATGATCCTGCTCTAGTTGCAGGTGACTCTGCTCACTGCAGGGATCTTGGACTAAAGATGACCTTGAGAGAACCCTTCCAACCCAATCCACTCTATGTTTCTATAAGGTTAATTTAGAAGACAGCTCCTGGCTGGGGAAGGAAAATGGAGAGACTTGGTACTAGCTACACCTTGGTAGACTTTGTCATATACTTTGAAGTTTTAAATGGGTGTTCAGAAAGCAGAACCTGTCATAGAATCATAGAATGGTTTCTGTTACAGTTTTTATGTAGGTTGTAAAGAGACCTCTAAGACCATGGAGTCCAAGCATCAACCCAACACCACCATGGCCATCAAACCATGGCCCACAGTGCCATGGCCACAGGTTCCTTGAACACCCCCAGGGATGGGGACTCCACCACCTCCCTGGGCAGCCTGTGCCAGTCCCTGACCACTCTGGCAGCAAAAGGTTTTTCCTGATCTCTAACCCAAACCTCCCCTGGCACAATTTCAGGCCATTTCCTCTCCTTCTATTACCAGATCCTAGGGAGAAGAGACCAACCCCCACCTCTCTGCAACCTCCTTTCAGGGAGTTGTGGAGAGCAATGAGGTCTCCCCTGAGCCTCCTCTTCTCCAGACACAATCTCAGGCCATTGTGTACTTCTAATCTGGTGTTCTAGATAGTGTAGGATCCCTGCTCTCTGGCAGCCCCTGTCCAAAAGTTCTCTTTTCAGAAGTGCTGTCACAACTTAGCTGTCAATAAATGATTTCAGCTGATTTCAGGAGAGGCAGAATCAGAGAATCACAGAACTGTCAGGGTTGGAAGGGACCTCAAGGCTCAGCCAGTTCCAACCCCCCTGCCATGGCCAGGGACACCTCACACTGCAGCAGGTTGCTCACAGCCACCTCCAGCCTGGCTGCAAACACCTCCAGGCAGGAGGCTGCCACCACCTCCCTGGGCAGCCTGTGCCAGGCTCTCACCACCCTCATGGGCAACAACTTCTTCCTCACAGCCAATCTCAATCTCCCCACTTCTAGTTTTGCTCCATCCCCCCCAGTCCTATCCCTCCCTGACACCCTCAAAAGTCCCTCCCCAGCTTTCTTGGAGCCCCCTGCAGATCCTGCAAGGCCACAATGAGGTCTCCTGGGAGCCTTCTCCTCTCCAGCCTGCATATCCCCAACTCCCTCAGTCTGCCCTCACAGGAGAGGTGCTCCAGCCCTCTGATCAACAATGTACTCGACTCTCCAGCAGTGCTCTTTGCTATGCAAAGTTCAGAGGAGCAGAAAATTATTGTTAGCAGTGGCTGAGATGGTTCTCTGAAGATAGGGAAGGAGCAATTGTATGAAATATCATGTTTTCTGTTATCACTTTTCTGACTATGACAGCACAGTAAAATACTGCCAGCATTTTTGTGCTGCCCTATAATGGACCTAACAACTGCCCTTCATCTCCTCTTCTAACCAGGCATGAATTAAGTGTCTTTGCAGTTGGCAGCAATCCATTTTGGTGGTAGCATATATAGCTGCTGCCCAGCCCTTGGGCTCCTACCCTTTAAGAATAGAATAGAATGGAATGGAATGGAATGGAATGGAAAGGAATGGAATGGAATGGAGTAGAGTAGAGTAGAGTAGAATAGAATAGACTAGAATGGAATGGAATGGAATGGAATGGAATGGAATGGAATGGAATGGAATGGAATGGAATGGAATGGAGTAGAGTAGAGTAGAGTAGAATAGAATAGACTGGAATGGAATGGAATGGAATGGAATGGAATAGAATAGAATAGAATGGAGTGGAATGGAATGGAATGGAATGGAATAGAATAGAATGGAATAGAATAGAATGGAATGGAATGGAATACAATGGAATGGAATGGAATAGAATAGAATAGAATAGAATAGAATAGAATAGAATAGAATAGAATAGAATAGAGTGGAGTGGAATGGAATGGAATGGAATGGAATACAATGGAATGGAATAGAATAGAATGGAATAGAATAGAATAGAATAGAATAGAATAGAATAGAATAGAATAGAATAGAATAGAATGGAGTGGAATGGAATGGAATGGAATGGAGTAGAGTAGAATAGAATAGAATGGAATAGAATAGAATGGACTGGAATGGAATGGAATAGAATAGAATGGAATAGAATAGACTAGACTAGAATAGAATAGAATAGAAGTAGAATAGAACAGAACAGAATAAGAATGAAACAGAACACCAGGTTGGAAAAGACCTTAAAGAGCATGATGCCATTCTCAACCCTTTAACAGGTATTCAGGTATCACTTGCAGCCCAGAGAGCCAATCACATCCTAGGCAGCAGCCAGACAAGCAGAGCCAGCAGGTCAAGGGGGGTGATTCTTCCCATCTGCTCCACTCTGCTGAGACCACAGCTGCAGCTCTGGGGCCAGTTCTGGAGCCTCTATTACAGGAAGGATCTGGAGGTGCTGGAAGGTGTCCAGAGCAGGGCCACGAGGAGGAACAGAGGGCTGGAGCTGCTCTGCTGTGAGGACAGACTGAGGGAGTTGGGGTTGTGCAGGCTGGAGAGGAGAAGGCTCCAAGGAGATCTCATTGTGGCCTTGCAGGATCTGCAGGGGGCTCCAAGAAAGCTGGGGAGGGACCTTTGATGGTGTCAGGGAGGGATAGGACTGGGGGGGATGGAGCAAAACTAGAAGTGGGGAGATTGAGATTGGCTGTGAGGAAGAAGTTGTTGCCCATGAGGGTGGTGAGAGCCTGGCACAGGTTGCCCAGGGAGGTGGTGGCAGCCTCCTGCCTGGAGGTGTTTGCAGCCAGGCTGGAGGTGGCTGTGAGCAACCTGCTGCAGTGTGAGGTGTCCCTGGCCATGGCAGGGGGCTTGGAACTGGCTGATCCCTGAGGTCCCTGCCAACCCTGACAATTCTGGGCTGAAGTTCCCCCTTCAAACTTTTACTGCTGGTTTCTGTGGAAGTGGAGGGCAGCATCCTTCCAGGAAATGGAGTAGAACAGAGGGGTGGAATGGTGTAGGCAGAAGATTAGTTGTAAAACCATGGAGGTAAAAGTCCTCCAGGGGATGGAGAGCCCCAGAGGGAGGCACAGGATATTGTAATTTGTGATTGTATTCCCTTTGTCTGGATGTCCTTGTGTAAGGAGCAGACCTTCAGGTCATAGCTCTCTCTCTGGATGGAGGAATATTTTTGCTGCCTACCTGAGGCTTAGCAGAGGCTTAAGTGATGCCTAGCAGAGACCTTGTTTGGGGCTTAGCCAGCAGGGGGGCTAAGCCAGGGCCAGTGCTGAGTGTGTGTCTGTGTATATCCTTTTGCCTGAGTCCCTTTTGTCTTTGTGTTGGTCTTGTAAATAGAGCTTCTCTTTAACCTGCAGTTCTGTGAGAGTGGTTTTTATTTGCTCCTTTTTTGTGGGGGTAAATTCATCCTCTCCTCAGTCTGGAGCTCTTTCAGCTCAAACCAAGAGAAGCAGGGCAAATATGGAGACTCACACTTCTGAAGATGGATATTGACTCACAGGCTCACAGGGTGTTAGGGGTTGGAAGGGACCTCTGAGGATCTTCAAGTCCAACCCCTCTGCCAGGGCAGGACCATAGAAGCCCTCAGCTCCCTCAGCCTCTCCTCCTAAAGAAGATATTCCTCTCCCTTCATCATTTTTGTGGTTCTGTGCTGGACTCTCAAGCAATTTCTTGAGGTCTTCCTTGAACAAACATGCAGGAGAGGTTCAGGCTGGATGTCAGGAAGAAATTCATCCCAGAAAGATTGGCCTTTGGGATGTGCTGCCCAGGGAGGTGGAGGAGTCACCATCCCTGGGGGTGTTTAAGAGGAGCCTGGATGAGGCACTTGGTGCCATGGTTTAGTTGATCAGATGGTGCTGGGTGATAGGTTGGACTGGATAATCTCAAAGGTCTTTTCCAACCTGGTCAATTCAATTCAATTCAATTCTATTCAATTCTATTCTATTCTATTCTATTCTATTCTATTCTATTCTATTCTATTCTATTCTATTCTATTCTATTCTATTCTATTCTATTCTATTCTATTCCATTCCATTCCATTCTATTCTGTTCTATTCTGTTCTATTCTATTCTATTCTATTCTATTCTATTCTGTTCTATTTTCTATCCCATTCCATTCCATTCCATCCTATTCTATTCTAGTCTAATCTAGTCTATTGTATTCTATTCTACTCCTATTCTATTCCATTCCATTCCATTCCATTCCATTCCATTCCATTCCATTCCATCCTATTCTATTCTATTCTATTCTATTCCATTCTATTCCATCCCATTCCATCCCATTCCATCCCATTCCATCCCATTCCATTCCATCCCATTCCATTCCATCCCATTCCATTCCATCCTATCCTATCCTATCCTATCCTATCCTATCCTATCCTATCCTATCCTATCCTATCCTATCCTATCCTATCCTAACTGAGGGGCCCAGAACTGGCCACAGTCTTCCAGCTGCAGCAGAGAGGGAGGGAATGGAACAGTTTTTTCCTTGCCTTCCATTTTCAGCTCTGCACTTCTTACCCCTTGAGTGTTTCTCTTATGATACCATTCCTATCTCTCTCCACCTATCTTGACATTGCATCAGGAGCTGGAAGCAGGAACTGAGGAAGACAGAGGGCTGGGAGATTAACTCCAGAGTTTGTAGGAGGACGCAAAACTTTCTCAGCCTCTCATCTAGCCGTGACCTACTTGTCACAGTGTAATGCCCTTTCCTCTAATGTGCTGACTCCAGTGTAGCTGGAGGAACAAAAATAAATGCTTTAAGCTCTGCTTTTGGACTCCATCCAGAAATATTTTCCCCTAAGCTTGTAACAAACAGCTGCCAGGACTCCACGAGTCCCTTAACGTACAGCAGTGGAGTGCTCCTCGTGAGCGCTGCATTCATAATGTGCTTGGTCAACAGTTTCACAGAGGCCTGATCCAAAGATATACAGAGAAGGAACAAGGTCTTCAGGGACACTGCTGCACTTTCTTGCCAAAAGAACAAAATGAAGAGCAAGCCCATAAACATGTCCTGGCTTTCTGCTTGATTTCCACTGCTCAGTCGAATGAACCTTGGTGGGAGAGGAGTGTGCTGGAGGGATCTCTGCTTCCACTGAGAACCACAGAGCCACAGAATTGTCAGGGTTGGAAGGGACCTCAAGGCTCAGCCAGTTCCAACTCCCTGCCATGGCCAGGGACACCTCACACTGCAGCAGGTTGCTCACAGCCACCTCCAGCCTGGCTGCAAACACCTCCAGGCAGGAGGCTGCCACCACCTCCCTGGGCAGCCTGTGCCAGGCTCTCACCACCCTCATGGGCAACAACTTCTTCCTCACAGCCAATCTCAAGCTCCCCACTTCTAGTTTTCCTCCATCCCCCCCAGTCCTATCCCTCCCTGACACCCTCAAAAGTCCCTCCCCAGCTTTCTTGCAGCCCCCTGCAGATCCTGCAAGGCCACAATGAGGTCTCCTGGGAGCCTTCTCCTCTCCAGCCTGCACAACCCCAACTCCCTCAGTCTGTCCTCACAGCAGAGCAGCTCCAGCCCTCTGCTCCTCCTCCTGGCCCTTCTCTGGACACCTTCCAGCCCCTCCAGATCCTTCCTGGCACAGAGGCTCCAGAGCTGGCCCCAGAGCTGCAGCTGTGGTCCCAGCAGAGTGGAGCAGAAGGGCAGAATCCCCTCCCTGGCCCTGCTGGCCACACTTCTCTTGGCATTCCTTTTAATATACTGAGAACCCTGCATGCTCTGAGCTTTAGTCCACATGGCAGGACAAACCCAGCACAAGATGCATGTTGCTAAGAAGTGTAAAAGTCATCCAATCAAATCCTGGGCTGTATCAAGAGAAGTGTAGCCAGCAGGTGGAGGGAGGAGATTCTCCCCCTCTGCTCCATTCTAGTGAAACTCTATCTGGAGCCCCTTTAAAAGAAGGATCTGGAGGTGCTGGAAGGTGTCCAGAGCAGGGCCAGGAGGAGGAGCAGAGGGCTGGAGCTGCTCTGCTGTGAGGACAGACTGAGGGAGTTGGGGTTGTGCAGGCTGGAGAGGAGAAGGCTCCAGGGAGACCTGGTGGCCTTCCAGGAGCTGCAGGGGGCTGCAGGAAAACTGGGGAGGGACTTCTGAGGGTGTCAGGGAGGGATAGGACTGGGGGTAACAGAATAACACTAGAAATTAGTAGATTCTGATTGGATATCAGGAAGAAGTTGTTGCCCATGAGGGTGGTGAGAGCCTGGCACAGGTTGCCCAGGGAGGTGGTGGCAGCCTCCTGCCTGGAGGTGTTTGCAGCCAGGCTGGAGGTGGCTGTGAGCAACCTGCTGCAGTGTGAGGTGTCCCTGGCCATGGCAGGGGGCTTGGAGCTGGCTGAGCCTTGAGGCCCCTTCCAACCCTGACACTTCTGTGATTCTCTAAACCCAAATCAGAATGACAGCAGTGCACAGGGTAGATGAATTTGCATCCTTGCAGCCAGGATTAACTGAGTTCAGGCAGAATTGGGGCACAGGCAGGAAGCAAAATGGTTATCAAGAAATGAAAAAGCAGGCTGAATTTGCCTGACCTGCACAAGGGCAGCATTCATGTGTGTTCTGGAAAGAAAGAAACAGAGCATTGGCTGCTTTTGTACCGTTAGTACCTTGTACAATAAACCCCTCAGGGTGAGATGTTGGATGATGAAACTTGAAAGGAAACTGAAATTTCCCTGTTAGTGGCACTTGGGATTTAGCAGGTGGAGCTCTGCCCTCTGCTTATCATTTATGAAACACAGCTTTGGATAACAAAGCACAGACTGCCAGGGGCTGGAAGGGAACTCGAGAGATGATCCAGTCCAACCCCCCTGCCAGAGCAGGAGCACCCAGAGCAGCTCACACAGCAACACATCCAGGCAGGTCTTGAAGAGCTCCACAGAGGGAGACTCCACAACCCCCCTGGGCAGCCTGCTCCAGGCTTCTCTCACCCTCACAGGGGAAAAATTCTTCCTTCTCTTTCCATGGCACTTCCTCTGCCTCAGCTTCCACCACTGCCCCTGGTGCTGGCATTGGGCATCCCCCAGCAGAGCCTGGCTCCAGCTCAGGGTGTCCCTGCTGAGTGGAGGGAGGTTGAACTAGATAACCTTTAAAGTGCTTTCCAGCCCCAACCATTCCATGATTCTCTGCTTGCAGAATTCTATAAGGAACATTTATTTAAAAATCTACTTAGAATCACTGAATCCCTGAAGTGTCAGGCTTGGAAGGGACCTCAAGGCTCAGCCAGTCCCAAGCCCCCTGCCATGGCCAGGGACACCTCACACTGCAGCAGGTTGCTCACAGCCACCTCCAGCCTGGCTGCAAACACCTCCAGGCAGGAGGCTGCCACCACCTCCCTGGGCAGCCTGTGCCAGGCTCTCACCACCCTTATGGGCAACAACTTCTTCCTATCATTCAATCTCAATCTCCCCACTTCTAGTTTTGCTCCATCCCCCCCACTCCTATCCCTCCCTGACACCCTCAAAAGTCCTTCCCCAGCTTTACTGTACCCCTCTTCAGATACTGTAAGGCCACAATGAGGTCTCCTGGGAGCCTTCTCCTCTCCAGCCTGCACAACCCCAACTCCCTCAGTCTGTGCTCACAGCAGAGCAGCTCCAGCCCTCTGCTCCTCCTCGTGGCCCTTCTCTGGACACCTTCCAGCCCCTCCAGATCCTTCCTTGCACAGAGGCTCCAGAGCTGGCCCCAGAGCTGCAGCTGTGGTCTCAGTAGAGTGGAGCAGAGGGGCAGAATCCCCTCCCTGGCCCTGCTGGCCACACTTCTCTTGCTACAGCCCAGGCTCTGCTTGGCTCTCTGGACTGCAAGTGATACCTGAATACCTCCCCAGCTTTCTTGTAGCCCCCTTCAGATCCTGGAAGGCTACAAAACCATCTCCTCATGGCCCTTCTCCTCTGCTTCTCCCACATCATGTCTCCATTAGTGCCTCTTTTCTCTGAGACCCTCCAAGTCTGCAGAGAGAAAAGGTAAGCAGATCTTTGAGACCATTCCACGCTTCCCCTTTGTCTGGGAGGTGGTATTAAGCAATGCCCTACAGGGAAATAATCAAAGAGCTTCATTCTAATCCTGTGCTGGAGATAGGAAGCATGACAGCCATACATTACTGCTAATTGAATTTAATGAGCTGCTTAGCACCCTGCCAGCCAGCCTTTGAAATAGAAGCTATTCAATTTAGATCATTTGGATTATAATTAAATAATTTTCACCATTTACCACAGGGGCAAGTTTAATCTTAATTAGGGCCTTTTTTAGGGAAAGGTGATGCCATAGATCATCTCATCTCTCTGCAGATGCAGGCTTTTGAAAGGCTCCCATTAATCAAAGCTGAATCTGGAAATGGATAAATATGGCACCGCTCTCTCTAGGGGAATTTTAGTGGTGGTGCAGTCTCTGGAGGTACCCAACGTAGATCACAGGATCCCAGGATGCTAAGGGTAGGTAGACACCTCTGGAGAGCTTCCAGTCCAACCCCCCTGCCAGAGCAGGAGCAGAGAATCCAGCACAGGTCACACAGGAACACATCCAGACAGGGATGGGAAGAATAGAATAGAATAGAATAGAATAGAATAGAATAGAATAGAATAGAATAGAATAGAATAGAATAGAATAGAATAGAATGGAATGGAATACAATACAATACAATACAATACAATACAATTGGAGAGAAGATTAGAGAAGAAGAGAAGAGAAGAGAAGAGAAGAGAAGAGAAGAGAAGAGAAGAGAAGAGAAGAGAAGAGAAGAGAAGAGAAGAGAAGAGAAGAGAAGAGAAGAGAAGAGAAGAGAAGAGAGGAGAAGAGAAGAGAAGAGAAGAGAAGAGAAGAGAAGAGAAGAGAAGAGAAGAGAAGAAACCCAGTTGGAAGACACCTTCAAGATCATTGTGTCCAACCTATCAACCAATCCAACACCACCTAATCAACTAACCCATGGCACCAAGCACCCCATCAAGTCTCCTCCTGAACACCTCCAGTGATGGTGACTCCACCACCTCCCCAGGCAGCCCATTCCAATGGGCAATCACTCTCTCTGTGTAGAACTTCCTCCTAACCTCCAGCCTAAACCTCCCCTGGCACTGCTTGAAACTGTGTCCTCTTGTTCTGGTGCTGGCTGCCTGGGAGAAGAGACCAACTCACACCTGGCTCCAACCTCCCTTCAGGGAGTTGGAGAGAGCAATGAGGTCACCCCTGAGACTCCTCCTCTCCAGGCTAAGCAACCCCAGCTCCCTCAGCCTCTCCTCACAGGGCTGTGCTCCAGACCCCTCCCCAGCTTTGTTGCCCTTCTCTGGACACCTTCCAGCAAGTCAACCTCCTTCCTAAACTGAGGAGCCCAGAACTGGACACAGGACTCGAGGTGAGGCCTAACCAGTGCAGTGTACAGGGGCAGAACGACCTCCCTGCTCACAGCCACATCCAACCTGGCCTTGTGCACCTCCAGGGAGGGGGCATCCCCCATCTCCCTGGGCAGCCTGTTCCAGTGTCTCACCACTCTCACTGGATAGAATTTCTTCCTCATCTCCAGCCTCAATCTCTCTTCTTCCAGCCCACTGCCATTTCCCTTCATCCTACCACTCCAAGCCCTCGTCCAAAGTCCCTGCCCAGCTCTCCTGTAGCCCCCTTCAGGTGCTGGAAAGCTGCTAACAGGTCTCCCCTGGCCCACCTTCCCACAGGGAAAGTGATGGAGCAGATTATCCTGGGGGCAATAACTGCACCTGAAGGATGGCCAAGGGCTCAGGTCCAGCCAACATGGATTTAGGAAGGGCAGGTCCTGCCTCTCCAACCTGATCTCCTTCTATGATCAGGTGACCCGTCTGGTGGATGTGGGGCAGGCTGTGGATGTTGTCTATCTGGACTTCAGCAAGGCCTTTGGCACCGTCCCCCACAGCAAACTGCTGGCTAAGCTGTCAGCTCGTGGTTTGGACCACAACACTCTGTGCTGGGTTAGGAACTGGCTGGAGGCTGAGCCCAGAGAGTGGTGGTGAATGGTGCCACAGCCAGCTGGCAGCCAGGCACCAGTGGTGTGCCCCAGGGATCAGTGCTGGGCCCCATCCTCTTTAACATCTTCATTGATGATCTGGATGAGGGGGTTGAGTCAGTCATCAGCAAGTTTGCAGATGACACCAAGCTGGGAACAGATGTTGGTCAGTTAGAGGGTAGAAAGGCTCTGCAGAGGGACCTCGACCGACTGGACAGATGGGCAGAGGCCAACAGGATGGCATTCAACAAGTCCAAGTGCCAGGGGCTGCACTTTGGCCATGGCAACCCCAGGCAGAGCTACAGGCTGGGGTCAGAGTGGCTGAGAGCTGCCAAACAGAGAGGGACCTGGGGGTGCTGATTGACAGCTGCCTAAACATGAGCCAGCAGTGTGCCCAGGGGGCCAAGAAGGCCAATGGCATCCTGGCCTGTATTAGGAATAGTGTGGCCAGCAGGAGCAGGGAAGTCATTGTGCCCCTGGACTCTGCATTGGTTAGGCCACACCTTGAGTCCTGTGTCCAGTTCTGGGCTCCTCAGTTTAAGAAGGACATCGAGACACTTGAAGGTGTCCAGAGAAGGGCAACAAGGCTGGGGAGAGGCCTTGAGCACAGCCCTGTGAGGAGAGGCTGAGGGAGCTGGGGTTGTTTAGCCTGGAGAAGAGAAGGATCAGAGGCTACCTCATTGCCCTCTACAACTACCTGAAAGGTGGTTGTAGACAGGAGGGGGTTGGTCTCTTCTCCCAGGCAACCAGCACCAGAACAAGGGGACACAGTCTCAAGTTGTGCCAGGGGAGGTTTAGACTCGAGGTGAGGAAAAAGTTCTTCACCGAGCGAGTCGTTCGTCATTGGGATGTGCTGCCCAGGGAGGTGGTGGAGTCCCCATCCCTGGAGGTGTTCAAGGGGAGATTGGACGTGGCACTTGGTGCTATGATCTAGTTGTGAGGTCTGTTGGAACAGGTTGGACTTGATGATCCTTGGGGTCTCTTCCAACCTTAGTTACTGTGATACTGTGTGATACTGTGATACCTTGTCTTTCAGTTCCTTTGGAAGTTTGAAATGCAGGTGCTGAAGCACCCTGCAGAAGAGGGTAGAGATGACTCAGGGCTGTGGGCACCATCCTAGAAAATGGAGAAATCTTTTGCCTTTGACAATGCTCTCTCCAAGTGGGCGGTGGTGGGAAAGAGCTTTGTAGCACAGCAGCTTCTCCTTGCTCTGCTCAGGGGATGAGTAGAAAGCTGAAGTCTGCAGGGCTGTCAATCCTGCATGAAATGAAGATATTTTTGCAGGGATTGTTTTAGCTCTGTGAGTCACTTGGTGACACATGAGGACATGTGCAGTGTGGAGGGGATGGGGTAGAGCCAGCCAAAGTGTTGGAGTGTAGATAGAGGAGATGCACTGGGTAGACTTCTTGATCCCTGTGGCACTTCCAAGTGAGATTTCTAAGCAGGTAATGAAAACAGTGACTCAGGCTTAGGTAATAACACCTTAATTTTCCATGTGTTCTTTGCATTAATAAAGGAATCTGAAGGAATTAAAGGATGAGTGTGCCATCATAGAGTACACAGAATAGACCAGGTTGGAAGAGACCTTCAAGATCATCAAGTCCAACCTATCAACCAATCCAACACCACCTCTTGTCCTCTTGTTCTGGTGCTCTGCTAACCCATCCTGCTGGGTCTCAAGCTGCACCAGGGGAGGTTTAGGCTGGAGGTGAGGAGAAAGTTCCTCCCAGAAAGAGGAATTGGCCATTGGGATGTGCTGCCCAGGGAGGTGGTGGAGTCCCTGTCCCTGGAGGTGTTCAAGAAAGGCTTGGATGAGGCACTTGGAGCCAAGGTTTAGTTGTCAGGAGGTGTCAGGCATTAGGTCATAGGTTGGACTGGATGAGCTCTGAGGTCTTTTCCAACCTGGCTGATTCTGTGGAAGAGAAGAACTCTCAAAGGCCAAAATGATTTGCCCTCATCCTAAGCAGCAGCAGTTTGTTTGCTGCACAAACAAGAATGTTGATTACCTTTGATTTAGCCTTAATGAACACAGATGTCTTTAGTCATGCAGTTAGTCAGCATTTAGACATCCAGCCATAATATTTGACTCAGTGATGGAGGCAGAATTGGTGCTGAGAATGGGGAAATGCTAAACACAGAGGAAGTCTCCTCAGTGCTGCGTGGAGAAGTTTGGTATCTGTTGGTCATGGGGTTGGGTTGTTTTGCTTGGGGGTTTTTTCACCAGTGGTCTGGCTGACAGCTCTCTGAACATGAGCCAGCAGTGTGCTCAGCTGGCTAAAGAAGGCCAACAGCATCCTGGCCTGGATCAGGAACAGTGTGGCCACAGGAGTAGGGAAGAGGTCGTGTCCCTGACCTCAGCACTGGTGAGGTTGTGCCTTGAGCACTGGGTTCAGTTTTGGGCCTCTCATTCCAAGAAGGACATTGAGGTGCTGGAGTGTGTCCAGAGAAGGGCAACAAGGGCTGAGGAAGGGTCTGGAGAACAGGGCTGGGGAGGAGCAGCTGAGGGACCTGGGATTGTTTGGTCTAGAGAAGAGGAGGCTGAGCAGAGATCTCATTGCTCTTTACAGCTCCCTGAAAGGAGGCTGCAGTGAGGTGGGGGTTGGGCTCTTCCCCCTGGTATCAGGTAACAGAAGGAGAGGAAATGCCTGAAACTGTGCCAGGGGAGGGCTAGGTTGGAGATGAGGAAAAATGGCTTTGCTGCCAGAGTGGTCAGGGACTGGAATAAGGCTGCCCAGGGAGGTGGTGGAGTCCCCATCCCTGGAGGCCTTCAAGAAACCTTTGACCATGGCACTTGGGGACAGGGTTTAAATGGCCATGGTGGTCTTAGGGTGAAGGCTGGCCTGGATGATCTTGGAGGTCTTTTCCAGCTGAAGCAATTCTATGATTCTATGAAGGAGCCATAAAGGACCATAAAATGTATTCAGTGCATCTCTTCAGCACCTTGCATGCATGGCTGGATGGCAGCAAGCCAGACCTCTCAAGCCTTCTTCATGTGGAAGTCCTGAAATCACATCCAGGTGGTTCCTAACAGGTTCAATGGTGGCTCCCCATGACACATCAGCTTACAGGAATGTGTGATGCACACAGCTGCCTCTCCAGAGGGCCCTTCCAACCCCTACCATGCCAAGATGCTATGATATATAAACAGCAGTCTGATACACTTAGGTTCTAGTGTTGAATTCCTCGATGAGCTTAGGAGATCAAGGTGAATGAGGAACATGACTGCATTGCAGCCTCACTCCTTTGAGCTGAGCAGCTGTCCCCACACAATGCAAGGAGATACAAAACTAGACTAACAGCACCAGTGTGGCCAGCAGGAGCAGGGAGGTCATTGTGCCCTGTGCTCAGCACTGCTCAGGCCACACCTGGAGTCCTGTGTCCAGTTCTGGGCCCCTCAGTTTCAGAAGGACATTGAGAGACTTGAAGGTGTCCAGAGAAGGGCAACAAGGCTGGGGAGGGGTCTGGAGCACAGCCCTGTGAGGAGAGGCTGAGGGAGCTGGGGTTGCTTAGCCTGGAGAAGAGGAGGCTCAGGGGAGACCTCATTGCTGTCTGCAACTGCCTGAAGGGAGGTTGTAGCCAGGTGGGGGTTGGTCTCTTCTCCCAGGCAGCCAGCACCAGAACAAGAGGACACAGTCTCAAGCTGTGCCAGGGGAGGTTTAGGCTGGAGGTGAGGAGGAAGTTCTTCCCAGAAAGAGGAATTGGCCATTGGGATGTGCTGCCCAGGGAGGTGGTGGAGTCCCTGGCCCTGGAGGTGTTCCAAAAAGGCTTGGATGTGACACTTGGAGCCATGGCTGTGGCTGTTCAGTCTGGAGAAGAGAAGGCTGAGAGGGATCTGATCAATGTCTATCAACAGCTGAGGGCTGGGGGGCAAGTGGAGGGGGCCAAGCTCTTGTGGGTGCTGCACAGCAATAAGCCAAGGAACACTGGAGACAAACTGGAACAGAGAAGGTTTCACAGTATCATAGTCTCATAGCATCAGTCAGGGTTGGAAGGGACCACAAGCATCATCTAGTTCCAACCCCCCTGCCATGGGCAGGGACACCCCACACTAGATCAGCCTGGCCACAGCCTCATCCAGCCTGGCCTTAAACACCTCCAGGGACAGGGCCCCAACCACCTCCCTGGACAACCCATTCCAGGGCTTCACCACTCTCATGGGGAAGAACTTCCTCCTCCCCTCCAGCCTGAATCTCCCCACCTCCAGCTTCATTCCATTCCCCCTAGTCCTAGCACTGCCTGAGATCCTGAGCAGTCCCTCCCCAGCCTTCTTGCAGCCCCCTGCAGATACTTTCAGCTCAACCTGAGGAGAAACTTCTTTGGTGTGAGGGTGAGAGAGCCCTGGGGCAGGCTGCCCAGAGAGGTTGTGGAGTCTCCTTCTCTGGAGCCTTTCCAACCCCACCTGGATGCCTTCCTGTGCAGACTGCCCTGGATGATGCTGCTCTGGCAGGGGGCTTGGGCTGGCTGATCTCTGGAGGTCCCTTCCAACCTCTAACATTCTGTGATGCTGTGATCCTGTGACAGAGTTTAGCTCCAGACTTGGTCAAGTTAGGTAATGTTTGGACTCCATCCTTGAGGTCTTTTCCAACCAAGACCATCCTTTGCTCTGTCTCACTGAGCTGTTCACTTCCATTAATTAACATTGCCACCCATTGCTCAGGAGAGGGAGCAGAAGATCCCAGCACACATTGTTAGATTGCAAATGAACTGGAACCAGTCAAGGGGAAGGCACTTAGGAAGTGCAGCAGGCAGATCATGGAAACATGGTGAAGCTTGATGTGCAGCAGAGAAAGGAAAGCAAACAGAGCCCTTGCACACACAAGGGTTAGGAAATGCATTGCAAACAGCTTGCAATTACATAAACCAACAGTGCTGCTCCCTTTGCTTCCCAGAGCCAGGCAGGAGCAGGTATTTGCTTTGGCAAAGTCAATAAAGTGAAGCCCCAAGCTGGAACATAAGATCCCTGGGTGGGGAGGGAAGGGAATGACAGCCTTGTTTCCACCTGCATGTTGTCCCTGGGAGCATGGCCTTCATCTTCCTACCTGAGCAGGAATATCTGCCTGAGGATAGATCATTGTGAGGAGAAACTTCTTTACTGTGAGGCCTGGAGAAGAGGAGGCTCAGGGGAGAGCTTCTTGCCCTGTGAGGAGAGGCTGAGGGAGCTGGGGTTGCTTAGACTGCAGAAGAGGAGGCTCAGGGCAGACCTCATTGCTCTCTCCAACTCCCTGAAGGGAGGTTGTAGCCAGGTGGGGGTTGGTCTCTTCTCCCAGGCAGCCAGCACCAGAACAAGAGGACACAGTCTCAAGCTGTGCCAGGGGAGGTTCAGGCTGGATGTTAGGAAGAAGTTCTTCCCAGAAAGAGGAATTGGCCATTGGGATGTGCTGCCCAGGGAGGTGGTGGAGTCCCCATCCCTGGAGGTGTTCCAGAGGGGACTGGATGTGGCACTTGGAGCCATGGTTTAGTTGTCAGGAGGTGTCAGGTGCTAGGCAATAGGTTGGACTTGATGATCTCTGAGGTCTTTTCCAACCTTATTGATTCTGTAGTTCAATGATTCTGTGATGGAGCCCTGGAGCAGGCTGCCTAGATAGGCTGTGGACTCTCCTTCCCTGGAGGCTTTCAAAACTCACCTGGATGTCTTCCTGTGTGACCTGCCCTGGGTGATCCTTCTTGGCAGGGAGGTTGAGCTAGGTGATCCCAGAGGTCCCTTCCTGTCCCTGACATTCTGTGACTAAGTGCTGGGTTTGAGTCTTGACACTGTGGCATGGCAGAAGGAGAGGACACAGTCTCACATTCAGTGGCTGTAAGGCAAAGAAGCAGCAGGAAAAGCAAAGGTCTCTTTGTTGATTTGTTTTGGCACAGAATCACAGAAGCAGGAAGGTTGGAAAAGAACTCCAAGAGTTATGGACTCAGAATGGTTTAGCTTGGAGGGGACCTTGAAGATCATCTAGAAGAGGAGGCTCAGGAGAGATCTCATTGCTCTCCACAGCTGGTCTCTTCTCCCAGGCACCCAGCACCAGAACAAGAGGACACAGTCTCAAGCTGTGCCAGGGAAGGCTTAGGCTGGAGGTGAGGAAGAAATTCTTCCCAGAGAGAGAGATTGGCCAGCATGGATTTAGGCAGGGCAGGTCCTGCCTCTCCAGCCTGATCTCCTTCCATGCCCAGGTGACTGCCTGGTGGATGTGGGGCAGGCTGTGGATGGAGTCTGCCTGGACTCCAGCAAGGCCTTTGACACCGTCCCCCACAGCAAACTCCTGGCTAAGCTGTCAGCCCCTGGCTTGGACAGCAGCTCTCTGAGCTGGGTTAGGAACTGGCTGGAGGCTGAGCCCAGAGAGTGGTGGTGAATGGTGCCACAGCCAGCTGGCAGCCAGGCACCAGTGGTGTGCCCCAGGGAGCAGTGCTGGGCCCCAGCCTGTTCAATATCTTCATTGATGATCTGGATGAGGGCACTGAGTCCATCAGCAGTAAGTTTGCAGATGACAGCAAGCTGGGGGCAGGAGTTGACCTTCTCAAGGGTTGGAGAGCTCTGCAGAGGGACCTGGACAGGCTGGACAGATGGGCAGAGTCCAACAGGATGGCATTGAACAAGTCTGAGTGCTGGGTGCTGCACTTTGGTCACGACAACCCCAGGCACTGTGGGGAGGACAGAGCCAGGCTCTGCTCAGGGATGTCCAAGAACAGCACCAGGGGCACTAGGGGCCAGCTGGAGCAGCAGAGGAGCCACAGGAGGGAACAGAAGGGAAAAACTTTTCACTGTGAGGGTCCCAGAGCCCTGGAGCAGGCTGCCCAGAGAGGTGGCAGAGTCTCCTTTGAGGGTCTGTCTGGATGTGTTCCTGTGTCACCTGAGCTAGACCCTCTGGCAGGGGGGTTGGACTCGTTCTTCTCTTTGGGTCTCTTCCAAACCCTGACCTCCTGTGAGCCTGTGATCCAGCAACGGCCAAGTGGTATTCAACTGCTCAGATTAGTCCTTCCATGGGCAGTTTTGCCCTGGTTTGAGCTAAAACAGAACTAATTAAGTTCAGTCATTGGACTTCCCAGCTCAGGACACACACTGCAGCCCAGGGCAGCTGGGCACAGCCAGGGGCTGCCTCTAGCAGGCAGAAGCTGATGGGGAGAGCTCCTGCCAAGGGCTGGGCTGCAGAAAGGCTCTGCCTGAGACTTGCTCCTCTGCAGAGCAAGGGCACTGCCACAGCCTGTGCCCCACCTTGGGCTGCAGGAAGGCAGAGGTGGCAGCTGTGGGGAGGAGCAGACAGGAGAGGTGACCCTCAGCTGCCCAGCAAGGGATTGCAGCCATGGGTGGCATCTTCAGGAGAAAGCTGAGGGGTCACCAGGGCCAAGCCTCTTCTTCTCTGTTCAGTGTTCCAGGAGGACTCTGTCCCTTCTGCCTTTGATCCTGTGTGTTTCTGAGTCCAGTTCCAGAAGCCAGCTCCTGAATCCTATCTGCTACTAACTCCATTCTGGGGCTTTCCCAGTGCCCACCTCTGGAATTAGCAATGGTGGTGACATCACTGCCATTGGGTTCCATACTGACTGTGTCTCACTGTCTCTGTTCCATGGGATTACTCTTTCAGTTTGCAGATGACTCAGTTTCCTTCCCACCCCGTCAGCCTCCATCCATTACTCTCTTTATTTTCCCTTTGGGAAGGCAGAAGGCTCCACAGAGAGCACCTGCCACTCCTGCAGGGGCTAAGCCAGCCCTGATCCTTGACAGAGTGAAAGACCTTGGATGAAGCATTCAATACAATCCTCTTTCTTTTCCTCATTTACCTGAACCTGAGCAAAGCCTTTGGCACTGTCCCACAGCCCACCCTGGTGCAGGATGGGTTCCATGGATGGACCATTGAGTGGATACAGAACTGGCTTGAGGGCTGCACCCAAAGGGTGGCTGTCCATGGGTCCATGGCCAAGGGGAGGCCAGGGACAAGTGGAGTCCCTCAGGGATCAGCACTGGGAACAGGCTTGTTCAACATCTGTGTTGGTGCCATGGACAGTGGCACTGAGTGCAGCCTCAGCAGGGCTGCTGATGACACCAAGCTGTGTGGTGCTGCTGACAGCTGGAGGGAAGGATCCATCCAGAGGGAGCTGGACAGGCTGCAGAGCTGGGCCCAGGACAACCTCAGGAGGTTCAACAAGACCAAGGGCAAGGTCCTGCAGCTGGCTCAGGGCAATCCCAGGCACTGCTAGAGGCTGGGCAGGGACTGGCTGGAGAGCAGCCCTGAAGGAAAGGCCTTGGGGGTGCTGGGGGAGGAGAAGCTGAAGAGGAGCCAGCAGGGAGCACTTGCAGCCCAGAGAGCCAAGCAGAGCCTGGGCTGCAGCAAGAGAAGTGTGGCCAGCAGGGCCAGGGAGGGGATTCTGCCCCTCTGCTCCACTCTGCTGAGACCCCACCTGGAGCTCTGGGGCCAGCTCTGGAGCCTCTGTGCCAGGAAGGCTCTGGAGGTGCTGGAAGGTGTCCAGAGAAGGGCCAGGAGGAGGAGCAGAGGGCTGGAGCTGCTCTGCTGTGAGCACAGACTGAGGGAGCTGGGGTTGTGCAGGCTGGAGAGGAGAAGGCTCCCAGGAGACCTCATTGTGGCCTTGCAGGATCTGCAGGGGGCTCCAAGAAAGCTGGGGAGGGACTTTTGAGGGTGTCAGGGAGGGATAGGACTGGGGGGGATGGAGCAAAACTAGAAGTGGGGAGATTGAGATTGGCTGTGAGGAAGAAGTTGTTGCCCATGAGGGTGGTGAGAGCCTGGCACAGGCTGCCCAGGGAGGTGGTGGCAGCCTCCTGCCTGGAGGTGTTTGCAGCCAGGCTGGAGGTGGCTGTGAGCAACCTGCTGTGGTGTGAGGTGTCCCTGCCCATGGCAGGGGGTTTGGGACTGGCTGAACCTTGAGGTCCCTTCCATCCCTGACAGCTCTGTGACTCTGTGATTTTCAGCTGACTGAGTGAAGACACAGGCCAGAGAGAGTTTTCATGCTAGAAACATCTGTCAGGCCAGGGCTGGGTGATCAACCTTCCATCCCACTTCACTTCATTCTATTACATTTGTCATGTGTCTGCATTTTGGTTCATTTTCTGCTTTGTTTTGTTGTTTTTTATTCTTTCCCTTCTGATTTTTCCCTGAAAATTCCCAAATCTGCAGCTCTTGAGAGCACTGCTCCCACTTCTTTTGAGGAACTTTGATGTTTATTCATCTATAATCAAATATAAATATATCTGCCTGAACTAATAGATGAGAAAAAGTCCTTTGATCTTTCCTCCTCTTTTCTATCTTTCCCCCCCATTTTTTTTTTCCCTCCAGAGCTTGGCTTGTGCTGTATGAAAGCCACAACAGGGAGGAGGTGGAGTCACCATCCCTGGAGATGTTCAATAAGGGAGTAGATGAGGTACTTCCACTCTCTTTAACATCTTCATTGATGATCTGGAGGAGGGCATTGAGTCCATCCTAAGTAAATTTGCAGATGACAGCAAGCTGGGGGCAGGAGTTGATCTGCTGGAGGGTAGAGAGGCTCTGCAGAGGGACCTGGACAGGCTGGGCAGATGGGCAGAGGCCAAGGGCAGGAGATTGAACACATCCAAGTGCCAGGTGCTGCACATTGGCCACAGCAACCCCAGGCAGAGCTACAGGCTGGGGTCAGAGTGGCTGAGAGCTGCCAGGCAGAGAGGGAGCTGGGGGTACTGGTTGATGGTAGGCTGAACATGAGCCTGCAGTGTGCCCAGGCAGCCAGGAGGGCCAATGGCATCCTGGCCTGCACCAGGAAGAGTGTGGCCAGCAGGAGCAGGGAGGTCATTCTGCCCCTGTACACTGCACTGGTTAGGCCACACCTTGAGTCCTGTGTCCAGTTCTGGGCTCCTCAGTTTAGGAAGGAGGTTGACTTGCTGGAAGGTGTCCAGAGAAGGGCAACAAGGTTGGTGAGGGGCTTGGAGCACAGCCCTGTGAGGAGAGGCTGAGGGAGCTGGGGTTGCTTAGCCTGGAGGCATCAACCCCAGTGGTATTTAAAAGATGCAAAGATGTGCTGCTGAGGGATGTTGTTTAGCAGTGGACGTCATACTATCAGAGTGCATTAGAGGTTGAAAGGGACCTCAATAGATCATTGAGTCCAACCCCCTTGCCAGAGCAGCATCACCCAGCTCAGCCTGTAGCTCTGCATGGGGTTGCTGTGGCCAAAGTGCCATCCTGTTGGCCTCTGCCCATCTGTCCAGCCTGTCGAGGTCCCTCTGCAGAGCCCTTCTGCCCTCTAACTGACCAACATCTGCTCCCAGCTTGGTGCCATCTGCAAACTCGGTGATGATGGACTCGATGCCCTCCTCCAGATCATCAATGAAGATGTTAAAGAGGCTGGGGCCCAGCACTGATCCCTGGGGCACACCACTGGTGCCTGGCTGCCAGCTGGCTTTGGCACCATTCACCACCACTCTCTGGGCTCAGCCTCCAGCCAGTTCCTAACCCAGCTCAGAGAGCTGCTGCCCAAGCCAGGGGCTGACAGCTTGGCCAGGGGTTTGCTGTGGGGGAAGGTGTCAAAGGCCTTGCTGCAGTCCAGGCAGACCACATCCACAGCCTGCCCCACATCCACCAGACCTTTCATGAAATAAATGATGTGGTGGTTGAGTCACCAGCCCTGGAGGTGTCTGGAGGATGCAGAGATGTGGTGCTGAGGGACCTGGACTCGGTAGTGTTGGGTTGGTGCTTGGACTGGATGATCTTAAAGGTCTTTCCCTGCCTAATTGATTCTACCAAACAAATGATGTGGCTTAGCTTGTTCAGCCTTTAATGAATAAATATGAAGCTGCTCTTTCAAGCAACATAAATCTAAATCCTTTCTGCTTTAGTCACCTTTCCCTTAATGAATTCTGATTAAAGCTACATATTGTCCTGTCTGGAGAAATTAAATCATTTGCATTTGTTGATCGCAGCGTGGAAAAGGGTTTCTCTTCCTGCATATATAAATAGTAATCACAAGGCAGCTTTCCACTCTGTCCAGGAGCTGCTTCTTCCCTCTTTGGGAGGGAATTCATCTCTATTGCCTTTCCCTAAGTGAATAGCATCTGTCAGAGACTATATGAAGATGACTCCAGACCGGATATAAATCTGTCCTGAAATCCAGAACTGAGTCATCTCCTCAGCGCCTCCAGTGCAAGCCCCAGCCTTAGACATCCAGTTTGCAGAGGAAGTGTCAGCCTTTTGGTTTAGAATAGGATAGAATAGAATAGAATAGAATGGAATGGAATGGAATAGAATGGAATGGAATGGAATAGAATGGAATGGAATAGAATGGAATGGAATGGAATGGAATGGAATGGAAAGGAAAGGAATAGAATAGAATGGAATGGAATGGAATGGAATGGAATGGAATGGAATAGAATGGAATGGAACGGCATGGAATGGAATGGAAAAGAATGGAATGGAATGGAATGGAATGGAATGGAATAGAATAGAATGGAATGGAATGGAATGGAAAGGAATGGAATGGAATGGAATGGAATGGAATAGAATAGAATGGAATGGAATGGAATGGAATAGAATGGAATGGAATAGAATAGAATGGAATGGAATGGAATAGAATAGAATGGAATGGAATGGAATGGAATGGAATAGAATGGAATAGAATAGAATGGAATGGAATGGCATGGAATGGCATGGAAAGGAATGGAATGGAATGGAATAGAATAGAATAGAAAAGAATGGAATAGAATAGAATGGAATGGAATGGAATGGAATGGAATAGAATAGAATGGAATGGAATAGAATAGAATGGAATGGAATGGAATGGAATGGAATAGAATGGAATGGAATGGAATGGAATAGAATAGAATGGAATGGAATGGAATGGAATGGAATGGAATGGAATGGAATAGAATAGAATGGAATGGAATGGAATGGAATGGAATAGAATAGAATGGAATGGAATGGAATAGAATAGAATGGAATGGAATGGAATGGAATGGAATGGAATGGAATGGAATAGAATGGAATGGAATGGAATGGAATAGAATAGAATGGAATGGAATGGAATGGAATAGAATGGAATGGAATGGAATAGAATAGAATGGAATGGAATGGAATGGAATGGAATAGAATAGAATGGAATGGAATGGAATAGAATAGAATGGAATGGAATGGAATAGAATAGAATGGAATGGAATAGAATAGAATGGAATGGAATGGAATGGAATGGAATGGAATGGAATAGAATGGAATGGAATGGCATGGAATGGCATGGAAAGGAATGGAATGGAATGGAATAGAATAGAATAGAAAAGAATGGAATAGAATAGAATGGAATGGAATGGAATGGAATGGAATGGAATGGAATAGAATAGAATGGAATGGAATAGAATAGAATGGAATGGAATGGAATGGAATGGAATAGAATGGAATAGAATAGAATGGAATGGAATGGCATGGAATGGCATGGAAAGGAATGGAATGGAATGGAATAGAATAGAATAGAAAAGAATGGAATAGAATAGAATGGAATGGAATGGAATGGAATGGAATGGAATGGAATGGAATAGAATAGAATGGAATGGAATAGAATAGAATGGAATGGAATGGAATGGAATGGAATAGAATGGAATGGAATGGAATGGAATAGAATAGAATGGAATGGAATGGAATGGAATGGAATGGAATGGAATGGAATAGAATAGAATGGAATGGAATGGCATGGAATGGCATGGAAAGGAATGGAATGGAATGGAATAGAATAGAATAGAAAAGAATGGAATAGAATAGAATGGAATGGAATGGAATGGAATGGAATGGAATGGAATAGAATAGAATGGAATGGAATAGAATAGAATGGAATGGAATGGAATGGAATGGAATAGAATGGAATGGAATGGAATGGAATAGAATAGAATGGAATGGAATGGAATGGAATGGAATGGAATGGAATGGAATAGAATAGAATGGAATGGAATGGAATGGAATGGAATAGAATAGAATGGAATGGAATGGAATAGAATAGAATGGAATGGAATGGAATGGAATGGAATGGAATGGAATGGAATGGAATAGAATGGAATGGAATGGAATGGAATAGAATAGAATGGAATGGAATGGAATGGAATAGAATGGAATGGAATGGAATAGAATGGAATAGAATAGAATGGAATGGAATGGAATGGAATGGAATAGAATAGAATGGAATGGAATGGAATAGAATGGAATGGAATGGAATAGAATAGAATGGAATGGAATAGAATAGAATGGAATGGAATGGAATGGAATGGAATGGAATGGAATAGAATGGAATAGAATAGAATGGAATGGAATGGCATGGAATGGCATGGAAAGGAATGGAATGGAATGGAATAGAATAGAATAGAAAAGAATGGAATAGAATAGAATGGAATGGAATGGAATGGAATGGAATGGAATGGAATAGAATAGAATGGAATGGAATAGAATAGAATGGAATGGAATGGAATGGAATGGAATAGAATGGAATGGAATGGAATGGAATAGAATGGAATGGAATGGAATGGAATGGAATGGAATGGAATGGAATGGAATAGAATAGAATGGAATGGAATGGAATGGAATGGAATAGAATAGAATGGAATGGAATGGAATGGAATAGAATAGAATGGTATGGAATGGAATAGAATAGAATGGAATGGAATAGAATGGAATGGAATGGAATGGAATAGAATAGAATGGAATGGAATGGAATGGAATAGAATGGAATGGAATGGAATAGAATAGAATGGAATGGAATGGAATGGAATGGAATAGAATAGAATGGAATGGAATGGAATAGAATAGAATGGAATGGAATGGAATAGAATAGAATGGAATGGAATGGAATGGAATGGAATGGAATAGAATGGAATGGAATGGCATGGAATAGAATAGAATGGAATGGAATGGAATAGAATAGAATGGAATGGAATGGAATAGAATAGAATGGAATGGAATGGAATGGAATGGAATGGAATAGAATGGAATGGAATGGCATGGCATGGAATGGCATGGAAAGGAATGGAATGGAATAGAATAGAATAGAAAAGAATGGAATGGAAAGGAATGAAATGGAATAGAATAGAATGGAATGGAATGGCATGGAAAGGAATGGAATGGAATGGAATGGAATGGAATGGAATGGAATGGAATAGAATGGAATGGAATGGCATGGCATGGAATGGCATGGAATGGCATGGAAAGGAATGGAATGGAATGGAATGGAATAGAATAGAATAGAAAAGAATGGAATGGAAAGGAATGAAATGGAATAGAATAGAATGGAATGGAATGGCATGGAAAGGAATGGAATGGAATGGAATGGAATAGAATGGAATGGAATGGAATAGAATAGAATGGAATGGAATGGCATGGAATGGCATGGAAAGGAATGGAATGGAATGGAATGGAATGGAATGGAATAGAATAGAATAGAAAAGAATGGAATGGAAAGGAATGGAATGGAATGGAATGGAATGGAATGGAATGGAATGGAATGGAATGGCATGGAATGGCATGGAAAGGAATAGAATAGAATGGAATGGAATGGAATGGAATGGAATGGAATAGAATAGAATAGAATAGATTGGAATGGAATGGAATGGAATGGAAAGGAATAGAATAGAATAGAATAGAATGGAATGGAATGGAATGGAATAAACAAGGTTGGAAGAGACCTTCAAGATCATCGTGTCCAACCTATCATCCAACACCACCTAATCAACTAACCCATGGCACCAAGCACCCTATCAAGTCTCCTCCTGAACACCTCCAGGGATGGTGACTCCACCACCTCCCCGGGCAGCCCACTCCAATGGGCAATCACTCTCTGTGTAGAACTTCCTCCTCACCTCTAGCCTAAACCTCCCCTGGCACAGCCTGGGACTGTGTCCTCTTGTTCTGGTGCTGGCTGCCTGGGAGGAGAGACCAACCTCTGCCTGACTACAACCCCGCTTCAGGTAGTTGTAGAGAGCAATAAGGTCACCCCTGAGCCTCCTCTTCTCCAGGACCTTGAGCCAGTCAAAAATCACTTCAATCAGTGACTTAAAAATGACTTTAAGTCAACCCAATGCAGTGTTAAGGTTGCTAAAGCTCACACAGAGGCTGTAAATAACATTGGTCCTTCCAGGGCAGTTTCACACACGCTGCACCAGGGAAAAGCTTTGCAGCCAGCAGAAGCCTCCATGCTCCCTGTCCTGTCTCCCAGTCTGTCCCAACACCATAGCACCTCAAGCTGTTGCTGCCACATTTAGGAGCTGAAGGGAGAGATGTGAACATGACAAGAAAAGGGTTTCCTTGGAGGAAGTTCTGTGGTGCCTGGGAGAGGACACTTAGAATCAGCTGGTGTGGATCCATCCCACTCCCCATGAGCCTGCAATGTGCTCTTGCTCCTGGGAAAGAACAACCCCAGGGAGCAGGAGAGGTTGGGGACTGAGATGATGGAGAGCAGGGAAGGGGAAAGAGACCTGGAGGTGCTGGAGGATGAGCCAACAATGTGCTCTGGTGGCCAAGAAGGCCAATGGCATCCTGGGGTGGGTTAGAAGGGCTGTGGTGAGCAGGTGGAGAGAGGTTCTCCTCTCCCTGTGCTTGACCCTGCTGAAGCCATATCTGGAATCTTGTGTCCAGTTCTGGGCCCCTCAGGTCAAGAAGGACCTCAGGGAACTGCTTGAGAGAGTCCAGCACAGAGCAACAAAAACAATTAGGGGAGTGGAAGATCTTCCTCAGGAGGAGAGCCTGAGGGAGCTGAGGGCTCTGGAGCTTGCAGAGGAGGAGCCTGAGGGTGACCTCAGGTTGCTGGTGTGATCAAGATGTGCAGGGGCAGTGCCCAGAGGCTGGAGCCAGGCTCTGCTGGGGGATGCCCAATGCCAGCACCAGGGGCAGTGGTGGAAGCTGAGGCAGAGGAAGTGCCATGGAAAGAGGAGGAAGAATTTTTCCCCTGTGAGGGTGAGAGAAGCCTGGAGCAGGCTGCCCAGGGGGGTTGTGGAGTCTCCCTCTGTGGAGCTCTTCAAGCCCTGCCTGGCTGTGTTGCTGTGTGAGCTGCTCTGGGTGCTCCTGCTCTGGCAGGGGGGTTGGACTGGATGAGCTCTGGAGGTCTATTCCAGTCTCCAAAATTCTGTGATTCTGTGATTTGTTTGGCCCCTATGGCTTCTCCTGCAGGGATTCATGGGAGGCTCTGCTGGTGCTGTGGTCCTTTGGAAGCTGTTATTGGATGTCCCCATAATCAATATTCTTACAGCTGTGTAAGACAGGTATAAAACATTACAGGCTTTGGGAATGTTGGTCTACTGCCTCCTGAAGCTTACCAAATGTGTGCCCAAGTGTCCAAGAAGGCCAACAGCATCCTGAGCCCAGAGAGTGGTGGTGAATGGTGCCACAGCCAGCTGGCAGCCAGGAACCAGTGGTGTGCCCCAGGGAGCAGTGCTGGGCCACATCCTGTTCAATATCTTTATTGCTGATCTGGATGAGGGCATTGAGTCCATCCTCAGTAAATTTGCAGATGACAGCAAGCTGGGGGCAGGAGTTGATCTGCTGGAGGGCAGAGAGGCTCTGCAGAGGGACCTGGACAGGCTGGGCAGATGGGCAGAGGCCAAGGGCAGGAGATTGAACACATCCAAGTGCCAGGTGCTGCACATTGGCCACAGCAACCCCAGGCAGTGCTACAGGCTGGGGTCAGAGTGGCTGAGAGCAACCAGGCAGAGAGGGACCTGGGGGTACTGATTGACAGTCACCTAAACATGAGCCAGCAGTGTGCCCACGTGGCCAAGAGGGCCAATGGCATCCTGGCCTGCATCAGGAACAGTGTGGCCAGCAGGAGCAGGGAAGTCATTGTGCCCTGTGCTCAGCACTGCTTAGGCCACACCTGGAGTCCTGTGTCCAGCTCTGGGCTCCTCAGTTTAGGAAAGATGTTGAGATGCTGGATGGTGTCCAGAGAAGGGCAACAAAGCTGGGGAGGGGTCTGGAGCACAGCCCTGTGAGGAGAGGCTGAGGGAGCTGGGGTTGCTTAGCCTGGAGAAGAGGAGGCTCAGGGGAGACCTCATTGCTCTCTCCAACTCCCTGAAGGGAGGTTGTAGCCAGGTGGGGGTTGGTCTCTTCTCCCAGGTCTCAAGCTGTGCCAGGGGAGATTTTGGCTGGAGGTGAGGAGAAAGTTCTTCCCAGACAGAGAGGTTAGGATGTGCTGCCCAGGGAGGTGGTGGAGTCACCATCACAGAATCACCAAATCACCAAGGTTGGAAGAGACCTCAAAGATCATCAAGTCCAATCTGTCACCACAGACCTCATGACCAGACCATGGCACCAAGTGCCACATCCAATCCCCTCTTGAACACTTCCAGCGATGGGGACTCCTCCACCTCCCTGGGCAGCACATTCCAATGGCACACGACTCTCTTTCTGAAGAACTTTCTCCTCACCTCCAGCCTGAACTTCCCCTGGCACAGGTTTAGACTGTTTCCTCTTGTTCTGGTGCTGCTTGTCTGGGAGAAGAGACCAACCCCCACCTGGCTACAACCTCCATCCCTGGAGGTGTTCCAAAAAGGCTTGGATGTGGCACTTGGAGCCACGGTATGTTTGTCAGGAGGTGTTAGGTGATAGACTGGAGTTGATGATCTCCGAGTTCTGTTCCAACCTGGTTGATTCTATGATTCTTTGACTCTATGATTCTGTGATTCTATGGTTTAGTTTTGACCCTTCAGTACTGGGTCAAGAGTTGGACAAGTTAGAATCAGTGATCTTGAAGGGTTTTTTCCAGCCTGGTTAATTCTATCCTATCCTATCCTATCCTATCCTATCCTATCCTATCCTATCCTATCCTATCCTATCCTATCCTTTCCTATCCTACCCTATCCTATCCTATCCTATCCTTTCCTATCCTACCCTATCCTATCCTATCCTATCCTATCCTATCCTATCCTATCCTATCCTATCCTATCCTATCCTACCCTATCCTATCCTATCCCATTGCATTCTATTCTATTCTATTCTATTCTATTCTATTCTATTCTATTCTATTCTATTCTATCCTATCCTATCCTATCCTATCCTATCCTATCCTATCCTATCCTATTCTATTCTATTCTATCCTATCTCAGAGGTCTCTTCCAACCAGATCTCTTCCATGATTCTATGATTCTTAACCTCCACAAGTCCCTGACAGGAGACTGCAGCCAGGTGTGGATCAGCCTTTTCTCCCAAGTAACAAACAATAGGCCGAGAGGAAAGAGCCTCAGGTTGTGTCAGAGGAGGTTTAGCTTTGCCACTGGGGAAAGATTCTTCTTGGAAGGGGTTGTTCAAGCCCTGATAATGATTGCCCATGGCGGTGGTGGATTTCCCATCCCTGCAGGGGTTAAAAGGTTGTGGAGATAGAATGGAATGGAATGGAATGGAATAGAATGGAATGGAATGGAATGGAATGGAATGGAATGGAATGGAATGGAATGGAATGGAATGGAATGGAATGGAATAGAGTAGAGTAGAATGGAATGGAATGGAATGGAATAGAATAGAGTAGAGTAGAATGGAATGGAATGGAATGGAATAGAATGGAATGGAATAGAATAGAGTAGGGTAGAATGGAATGGAATGGAATGGAATGGAATGGAATAGAATAGAGTAGAGTAGAATGGAATGGAATGGAATGGAATAGAATGGAATGGAATAGAATAGAGTAGGGTAGAATGGAATGGAATGGAATGGAATGGAATGGAATGGAATGGAATGGAATGGAATGGAATAGAGTAGAGTAGAATGGAATGGAATGGAATGGAATGGAATAGAATAGAGTAGAGTAGAATGGAATGGAATGGAATGGAATAGAATGGAATGGAATAGAATAGAGTAGGGTAGAATGGAATGGAATGGAATGGAATGGAATAGAATAGAATGGAATGGAATGGAATGGAATAGAATGGAATGGAATAGAATAGAGTAGGGTAGAATGGAATGGAATGGAATGGAATAGAGTAGAGTAGAATGGAATGGAATGGAATGGAATGGAATGGAATGGAATAGAATGGAATGGAATAGAATAGAGTAGGGTAGAATGGAATGGAATGGAATGGAATGGAATAGAGTAGAGTAGAATGGAATGGAATGGAATGGAATAGAATAGAGTAGAGTAGAATGGAATGGAATGGAATGGAATAGAATGGAATGGAATAGAATAGAGTAGGGTAGAATGGAATGGAATGGAATGGAATGGAATGGAATGGAATGGAATGGAATGGAATAGAGTGGAATGGAATGGAATGGAATGGAATGGAATGGAATGGAATGGAATGGAATAGAATGGAATGGAATAGAATGGAATGGAATGGAATGGAATGGAATGGAATGGAATGGAATGGAATGGAATGGAATGGAATAGAATAAACCAGGCTGGAAGAGACCTCGATGTGGCACTGAGAGGCATGGCAGTACTGGATGAATGCTTGGAACCCCTCTTGCAGGTCTTCTCCAGCCTGAGCAATAACAATGCTGTGACTCTCTGATCCCTGTCCCCATGGCTTGAATGGGAACATGTGGCCAAATCCTGATGCTCAGGCAGCCCAGGAGCAAAACTCCTGCCTGCAGGGAGCTTCTTGGAAGGCTGCTGGTGATTTTTTTTACCCCCCTTCCAGCAGCAACAGCCTCTGTAGCTTTCCCTTATATAACAACAAGTTAAACTGTGGCAGAATCTGTGACTGTGTCTGATGCATTTTTGTCTCTTGTGGCTATTTTTGTCCCCTGATTATTCTCATTTGTTATGGGAGATGAATAATATATCCATGGTGTAGGTGTAGCTCTGCAAGGATTTTTCTGCTCTGTGGAATAAGGCTTTTTTTTCTTCTGTTCCTTTTATATTCTCTTTAAGATTCTTGGATTTAATTTGTTGGGTTTGTTGGTTTTTTTTTTTTTTGTCCAGAAGATGAAATGTTTCTGGGTTGATGTACAATAAATGTAATGAAAAATATATGTTGGCTTCTGATATCCATGCCCAAGTGGAAACCCTCTGCTCTGAGGACAGACTGAGGGAGTTGGGGTTGTGCAGGCTGGAGGAGAGAAGGCTCCCAGGAGACCTCATTGTGGCCTTGCAGGATCTGCAGGGGGCTCCAAGAAAGCTGGGGAGGGACTTTAGGGGGTGTCAGGGATCCATCCAGAGGGACCTGGACAGGCTACAGATCTGGGCCCAGGATAACCTGAGGAGGTTCAACAAGACCAAGGGCAAGGTCCTGCAGCTGACTCAGGGCAACCCCAGGCACTGCTAGAGGCTGGGCAGGGACTGGCTGGAGAGCAGCCCTGCAGAAAAGGCCTTGGGGGTGCTGGGGGAGGAGAAGCTGAAGAGGAGGCAGCAGGGAGCACTTGCAGCCCAGAGAGCCAAGCAGAGCCTGGGCTGCAGCAAGAGAAGTGTGGCCAGCAGGGCCAGGGAGGGGATTCTGCCCCTCTGCTCCACTCTGCTGAGACCACAGCTACAGCTCTGGGGCCAGCTCTGGAGCCTCTGTGCCAGGAAGGATCTGGAGGTGCTGGAAGGTGTCCAGAGAAGGGCCATGAGGAGGAGCAGAGGGCTGGAGCTGCTCTGCTGTGAGCACAGATTGAGGGAGTTGGGGTTGTGCAGGCTGGAGAGGAGAAGGCTCCCAGGAGACCTCATTGTGGTCGTCCAGTACCTGCAGGGGGCTCCAAGAAAGCTGGGGAGGGACTTTGGAGGGTGTCAGGGAGGGATAGGACTGGGGGGAATGGATCAAAACTAGAAGTGGGGAGATTGAGATTGGCTGTGAGGAAGAAGTTGTTGCCCATGAGGGTGGTGAGAGCCTGGCACAGGCTGCCCAGGGAGGTGGTGGCAGCCTCCTGCCTGGAGGTGTTTGCAGCCAGGCTGGAGGTGGCTGTGAGCAACCTGCTGCAGTGTGAGGTGTCCCTGGCCATGGCAGGGGGGTTGGGGCTGGCTGAACCTTGAGGTCCCTTCCAACCCTGACAGCTCTGTGGTGCTCTGCTTCTTTCTGATGGCAGATCTCTCCAGCTGAGTTTTGCAGAGTGATTTCTTCTATTTTTCTACATCCTGAAATTTTTTTCCCATCCATGCATAGGAAGCAGTGAACAGAGACTAGAATCTGAGAACTGCATAAGTTAATTACAGCTAATTAATTAATTGTCTGGATCTTAATAAGGTAATAAAAAGAGGTGATAATATCTCTTTGAGATAGAAAATCTCTGCTTGGAGAAAAGATGATAGATGTGATCAAAGCATTCCTTCTGTTTCCACCCTGCATGTTGACTACACAGTGACTGAGACTGGAGGCTAGGAAGAAGTTGTTGCCCATGAGGGTGGTGAGAGCCTGGCACAGGTTGCCCAGGGAGGTGGTGGCAGCCTCCTGCCTGGAGGTGTTTGCAGCCAGGCTGGAGGTGGCTGTGAGCAACCTGCTGTGGTGTGAGGTGTCCCTGGCCATGGCAGGGGGGTTGGGGCTGGCTGAGCCTTGAGGTCTCTTCCAACCCAAACCATCCTGTGATTCTATGTTATATATATATATATATATATATAAAACTTCAATATAACTGTACAATATAAGGTGCTCTCCAGAGTAGTTGGGGAGTCTCCTTCTCAGTTGCACTGTGATAGGCCAAGGGGCAGTGGATGGAAACTGCAGCACAGGAGGTTCCACCTCCACATGAGGAGGAACTTCTTGCCTGTGAGGGTCCCAGAGCCCTGGAGCAGGCTGCCCAGAGAGGTTGTGGAGTCTCCTTCTGTGGAGCCTTCCCATCCCTGTCTGGATGTGTTCCTGTGTGACCTGTGCTGGATTCTCTGCTCCTGCTCTGGCAGGGGGTTGGACTGGAAGATCTCCAGAGGTCCCTTCCAACCCTAAAATCCTGTGATCCTCTGTGATCCTGTGAAGTGATCTGCACTGCTGTGTAATTCCTGAAGTGCAGAGAGACATTGGAAAGCTTACAACATCTCAAATTCAGCTCAGTGTTAGCTAGGATGGAATCTTGCCCCTTTAGAGGTTTCTTTAGGGCCACATAATTTCATCATTTAGGGCAACAGTTCTGGTAAAGAGTTTGGAGAACAGGGCTTATGAGGAGCAGCTGAGAGGAACTATGGTTGTTGAGTCTGGTGAAGAGGAGGCTGAGGGGAGACTTCATTGCTCTCTACAGCCCCCTGAGAGGAGGTTGGTGCAAGGCAAGGGTTGGTCCCTTCTCCCTAGATGTGCTACAGTAAGAGGAAAGGGCCTGAAATTGTGCCAGGGAAAGCTTAGTTGGGATGTTAGGGAAAAATTTCTTTGCTACAAGAGGGGTCAGGGACTGGAACAGGCTGCCCTGGCAGGTGCTGCAGACACCATCCCTGGAGGTGTTTGAGAAACCTGTGGCTGAGACACTTTGGGAGAGGGTTTAATGGCCATGGTGGACTCAAGCTGGCAGCTGGACTCAGTGCTTTTCCAACACAAACAATTCTATGGCTCTGTTACTAATGAGCAGGTTTCTAAATATGGCCCTTATAAAACACATTATCATCTAGCATCATCTGCCATAGCCAACAGGGCCAGGGAGGGGATTCTGCCCCTCTGCTCCACTCTGCTGAGACCACAGCTGCAGCTCTGGGGCCAGCTCTGGAGCCTCTGTGCCAGGAAGGATCTGGAGGGGCTGGAAGGTGTCCAGAGAAGGGCCAGGAGGAGGAGCAGAGGGCTGGAGCTGCTCTGCTATGAGGGCAGACTGAGGGAGTCTGTCTGGAGGTCCCTTCCAGCCCCTGCCATGCTCCAGAGGGAGGGACTTTTGAGGGTGTCAGGGAGGGATAGGACTGGGGGGGATGGAGCAAAACTAGAAGTGGGGAGATTGAGATTGGCTGTGAGGAAGAAGTTGTTGCCCAGGAGGGTGGTGAGAGCCTGGCACAGGCTGCCCAGGGAGGTGGTGGCAGCCTCCTGCCTGGAGGTGTTTGCAGCCAGGCTGGAGGTGGCTGTGAGCAACCTGCTGCAGTGTGAGGTGTCCCTGGCCATGGCAGGGGGCTTGGGGCTGGCTGAGCCTTGACCAACCCTGACAATTCCACAATTCTATGATCTGCAGCTCTGTCAGCACAAGGCTCACCACACCATGAAATGATCTCTTTTTCCTTTCTCCCCCCCAACAAACACAGGTTGCCAGGAAAAAAAAGGACTGTGCAGTGGAGATCGTTGATATGGAACTATCCTAAGGTACAGCAAACCAACAGGGAGTTAACCTTACCCTGGCATGAAGATAATTAATGGCACCTTGAATTACTGCAGACAGGTAAGCTGAAAATCCCTCTCCTTCCTTTTATTCACTCCATGATACTGTGTGCTTGCCAAGGTCTGCTGATGTTACTTTCCTTCCACACTTTATTCTTGGTGATCATCATAGTTGCCCTCTGCTCTAGGAGGGGGTAGTTGGTGATCTCCTCAGCAGCTTGGATCCCCACAAGTCCATGGGACTGGATGGGATCCATCCCAGGGTGCTGAGAGAGCTGGCAGATGAGCTGCCAAGCCACTCTCCATCATTTTCCAGCAGTCCTAGCTCACTGGAGAGGTCCCAGAGGACTGGAAGCTCCCAACATGGTGCCCATCCACAAGAAGGGCTGGTTGGATGAGCCAGGGAATTCCAGGCCTGTCAGCCTGACATCAGTGCCAGGCAAGGCTATGGAACAGTCATCCTGAGTGCAGTCACACAGCACTTATAGGATGGCCAGGGGCTCAGGCCCAGCCAGCATGGATTTAGGCAGGGCAGGTCCTGCCTAACCAACCTGATCTCCTTCCATGCCCAGGTGACTGCCTGGGGGATGTGGGGCAGGCTGTGGATGGAGTCTGCCTGGACTTCAGCAAGGCCTTTGACACTGTCCCCCCACAGCAAACTCCTGGCCAAGCTGTCAGCCCCTGGATTGGATGGGAGCACGTTGTGATGGGTTAGGAACTGGCTGGAGGCTGAGCCCAGAGAGTGGTGGTGAATGGTGCCACAGCCAGCTGGCAGCCAGGCACCAGTGGTGTGCCCCAGGGAGCAGTGCTGGGCCCCATCCTCTTTAACATCTTCATTGATGATCTGGATGAGGGCATTGAGTCCATCAGCATTAAATCTGCAGCTGACACCAAGCTGGGGGCAGGAGTTGATCTGCTGGAGGGCAGAGAGGCTCTGCAGAGGGACCTGGACAGGCTGGGCAGATGGGCAGAGGCCAAGGGCAGGAGATTGAACACATCCAAGTGCCAGGGGCTGCACATTGGCCACAGCAACCCCAGGCAGTGCTACAGGCTGGGGTCAGAGTGGCTGAGAGCAGCCAGGCAGAGAGGGACCTGGGGGTGCTGGTTGATGGTAGGCTGAACATGAGCCTGCAGTGTGCCCAGGCAGCCAAGAGGACCAATGGCATCCTGGCCTGCATCAGGAACAGTGTGGCCAGCAGGAGCAGGGAGGTCATTGTGCCCCTGTACACTGCACTGGTTAGGCCACACCTTGAGTCCTGTGTCCAGTTCTGGGCCCCTCAGTTTAGGAAGGAGGTTGAGATGCTGGAAGGTGTCCAGAGAAGGGCAACAAAGCTGGGGAGGGGTCTGGAGCACAGCCCTGTGAGGAGAGGCTGAGGGAGCTGGGGTTGCTTAGCCTGGAGAAGAGGAGGCTCAGGGCAGACTTCATTGCTCTCTCCAACTCCCTGAAGGGAGGTTGTAGCCAGGTGGGGGTTGGTCTTTTCTCCCAGGCAAGCAGGCCCAGAACAAGAGGACACAGTCTCAAGCTGTGCCAGGGGAGGTTTAGGCTGGAGGTTAGGAGGAAGTTCTACACAGAGAGAGTGATTGCCCATTGGGATGTGCTGCCTGGGGAGGTGGTGGAGTCACCATCACTGGAGGTGTTCAGGAGGAGACTTGATAGGGTGCTTGGTGCCGTGGGTTAGTTGATTAGGTGATGTTGGATGATGGGTTGGACTGGATGATCTTGAAGGTCTCTTCCAACCTGGTTTGTTCTATCATGCAGGTTGCCCCTGCTCAGGCTCTCCAGCTGTGAGCTGCCACTGATCAGAGAGCAGAGAGAGATCTCTGATCAGAGAGAGAATCATTCAGGGCTTTCTCTTCATTTGGCCAAGAGGCAGGGATTTCAGGGCAGGCCAAGAGGGAAAGCCTCAGTGTCAGTGCAGGACACAGCTCAGCATGTTTCTGGGAGGGCATGGGGTTGTCCTAGCTTTCAGGGTGGTGAGCATCATATCTGTCCTGAAGAAACAGGATAAACCTTGTGCTTTCAGCTTTCCCAGAACCCAAAAGCCCAAATGGAACAGATTTAGATTGCCTCCCCTCTCCCTTTCTTTTTATTCCCAGCAGGGGAAAAGCAAATTAGGCAGGAGAAAAGAGAGGTAAAATCAGGAAAGAAACAGTCTTGAATCGATTTGGAAGCCAAAAGGTAAGTTTAACTAAATATGAAAGGCATAGGAGGAAAAGGAAGGCTGCAGAGGGACAAAGAAAAAGGGTAAATAAAGATATCTCCAAAGCCAGGCCCAGCTGGCAAAGAGTTCTCTGAATGCAAATGTGGATTCCCTTTAGATGCAGTCCCCAGGAGTTTAGAGCAGCAGGCCCCAGCACATGGGGGGTGGCAACAGCAGGGAGCCACTGGAGCAGCCTTGCAGGCAGGCAGGGGCAGGAATAAGAGAGGGGAGACAGGAAGTGTCTCTCCTTAAACAGGCTTGGTGGGAGTGGAATGGACTGGGGACCCCTCACCCTGGGGGGTGGGACCAAGTTTACAGAGGTTTACAGAATACAGAATTAACCAGGTTGGAAAAGACCTCAGAGATCATCCAGTCCCACCTGGCACCCAGCACCATCTGATCAACTAAACCATGGCACCAAGTGCCTCATCCAGGCTCTTCCTAAACACCTCCAGGGATGGGGACTCCACCACCCCCCTGGGCAGCACATCCCCAGGGCCAATCTCTCTGTCTGGGAAGAATTTCTTCCTTACATCCAGCCAAAACTTCCCCTGGTGCAGCTTGAGACTGTGTCCTCTTGTTCTGGTGCTGCTTGCCTGGGAGAAGAGACCAACCCCCATCTGGCTGCAACCTCCCTTCAGGGAGTTGGAGAGAGCAATGAGGTCTCCCCTGAGCCTCCTCTTCTCCAGGCTAAGCAACCCCAGCTCCCTCAGCCTCTCCTCACAGGGCTGTGCTCCAGACCCCTCCCCAGCTTTGTTGCCCTTCTCTGGACACCTTCCAGCATCTCAGCATCTTTCCTAACCTGAGGGGCCCAGAATAGCTCCAGTGTAGCAAGAGAACAAAACACAGTACTTAGGAGCCTGGCTTTACACTCAGGCTCTTCCTAAACACCTCCAGGGTTGGGGGATTTCCCCAGCAATCTCCTTTCCCCCCAGGGAAATGCAACCTGTGGCACTCAAGGGAGAGCATTGCTTGCCTTCTGGGGAACCTTTTGTGCTCCTTTTCGTACTTCAGTGTGCCTCACCATAGAACAGAACTACAATCTGTGCTAACACTGGTGGAAGTTAATGGTCAGTGTTCACAGGCTCAGAGGATGTCAGAGGTAGGAAGGGACCTCTGGAGAGCTTCCAGTCCAACCTCCCTGCCAGAGCAGCACCATAGAATCCAGCACAGGGCACACAGGAACACATCCAGACAGGGATGGAAAGGCTCCAGAGAAGGAGACTCCACAACCTCTCTGGGCAGCCTGCTCCAGGGGTTGTGTGTCTGTGCACACCAGTGCAAAAATCAGATATGGAAATGCAAGTGTCTGACTCTGTGCTCCCATTCTGGACTACTCTTGCTGGAATTGCAAATGTTGTGCAGGAGGCAATAAGAATACCTGGGGGGGTTGGATTTTGTGTCACATGCTGTTAAACTTGATTAGCAGTTGCAGGAGTTGGACAAATAAACAGGATCAGAGGATGCTATGGGCTGGAAGGGACCTGCAAAGATCGTTGAGTCCAAGCCCCCTGCCAGAGCAGCACCATAGAATCCAGCACAGGTCACACAGGAACACATCCAGACAGGGATGGAAAGGCTCCACAGAAGGAGACTCCACAACCTCTCTGGGCAGCCTGCTCCAGGCCTCTGGGACCCTCCCAGGCAAGAAGTTCCTCCTCATGTTGAGCTGGAACCTCCTGTGCTGCAGTTTCCATCCATTGCCCCTTGGCCTATCCCAGGGCACAGTGAGCAGAGGCTGTCCCTGTCCCTTCCTTCCTGACCCCCAGCCCTCAGCTCTTGATAGACATTGATCAGATCCCTCTCAGCCTTCTCCTCTCCAGACTGAACAGCCCCAGGGCTCTCAGCCTCTCCTCCCCAGGCAGTGCTGCAGTCCCTTCAGCAGCCTTGCAGCCCTCCCTTGGCCTCTCTCCAGCAGATCCCTGTCCCTCCTGAGCTGGGGAGCCCAGAGCTGGATGCAATATTGCAGGTGAGGTCTCAGCAGGGCAGAGTAGAATGGGAGGAGAACCTCCCTGGCTCTGCTGGCCACACTCCTCTGAATGCCCCCCAGGACCCCCTTGGCCTTCTTGGCCCCCAGGGCACATTGCTGTCCCAGGCAGAGCTTGCTGCCCACCAGCACTCCCAGCTCCTTCTCCTTGGGGCTGCTCTCCAGCAGATCCCCTCCCAGCCTGTCCTGCTGCAGTTTATTCTTCCTCCCCAGCTGCAGGACTCTGCACTCATCCTTGCTGACCCTTATGAGGTTCCTCCCTGCCCAGCTCTCAGCCTGTCCCATTCTCACTGAATGCTCTCACAGCCTTCAGGTGTCTCAGCCAAGCCTCCCAATTGAGTCATGTCGAATTCCATCTCTTGAGGAGAGAGGTTGTATGTAAGGAGCCCATGCTGCAGTACAAGTGGAGAAGTTTCACAGCTGATGATGATGAGCTCCATCTGAATAAATTTGCATTGTTTAGTCTTCATTTAGGGGCCAACTGAAGAGAGATAAGACAACCTAAATGAATTTCTCAGCCTAATTAATGCACAAATATGATGGATGTAGGATTGTCTGATTGGGTATTGAGCCTTCCTTCCCCTGAGGGCACAGGAGTTAAACCTTGTGCTGTAGGTATTTGTTATATCATAGAATCACACAACTGTCAGGGTTGGAAGGGGCCTCAAGGCTCAGCCAGTCCCAAGCCCCCTGCCATGGCCAGGGACACCTCACACTGCAGCAGGTTGCTCACAGCCACCTCCAGCCTGGCTGCAAACACCTCCAGGCAGGAGGCTGCCACCACCTCCCTGGGCAGCCTGTGCCAGGCTCTCACCACCCTCATGGGCAACAACTTCTTCCTCACAGCCAATCTCAATCTCCCCACTTCTAGTTTTGCTCCATCCCCCCCAGTCCTATCCCTCCCTGACACCCTCAAAAGTCCCTCCTCAGCTTTCTTGGAGCCCCCTGCAGATCCTGCAAGGCCACAATGAGGTCTCCTGGGAGCCTTCTCCTCTCCAGCCTGCACAACCCCAACTCTCTCATTCTGTCCTCACAGGGGAAGATTTCCACTTGAGCATGGATATTAACAGTAAATCTCTGTTTTTCATCACATTATACACCAACCATGCCATTTGTGCTTCCTCCAGCACTGTAACCCCCAAAACATTCCAAGCAGACCGTTCTGGAACACTAAGTCCCCCACAATTCCCTCCTGCAGTACCAGGAAGCAATCCTAAAACGTGCTGTAAAACCTATTTTGTGGTTGTTGTGGTTAGGTCAGACTGCCAATGGTATCATCCATGCCCAGACCACTGAGCAAATATAGATATTGGCCTAAAAACAAACCCCATCCTGACATGCCCTGAAACAAACCAACCAACCAGCCCTGAAGCTCCAAGACAGGGATGAGTACATGGATAAAATTCCACCCAGCAGGTGGTATAGACATTGGAGACAGAAGTTCATCCAGAGGGATCTGGACAGGTTGTAGAGCTGGGCACAAGGCAGCCTCAGGAGGTTCAACAAGACCAAGGGCAAGGTCCTGCAGCTGGCTCAGGGCAATCCCAGGCACTGCTAGAGGCTGGGCAGGGACTGGCTGGAGAGCAGCCCTGGAGAAAAGGCCTTGGGGGTGCTGGGGGAGGAGAAGCTGAAGAGGAGGCAGCAGGGAGCACTTGCAGCCTAGAGAGCCAAGCAGAGCCTGGGCTGCAGCAAGAGAAGTGTGGCCAGCAGGGCCAGGGAGGGGATTCTGCCCCTCTGCTCCACTCTGCTGAGACCACAGCTGCAGCTCTGGGGCCAGCTCTGGAGCCTCTGTGCCAGGAAGGCTCTGGAGGGGCTGGAAGGTGTCCAGAGAAGGGCCATGAGGAGGAGCAGAGGGCTGGAGCTGCTCTGCTGTGAGGACAGACTGAGGGAGTCTGTCTGGAGGTCCCTTCCAGCCCCTGCCATGCTCCAGAGATAGATCTGGTTGATTCTGAGTTGATTATGCCTTCAAGACTTGTGTCTTTGAAAAAAGACTTGGAAAAGTCTTTGTAATTATGAGTTTGAAATCATCAAAGATAGATCCTGATCTTCCTGGAGGAATGTCTACCTACACCTTGGAAGAGCCTTTGACACTGTTCCCCCCAGAACTCTCCTGCACAAGCTGCTGCTGCTGGCTTGGCTGAGCAATGCTCTGCTGGGTAAAGCCCTGGCTGGGTGAAGGGGCCCAGAGAGGGGTGGGCAATGGAGTCACATCCAGCTGGCAGCCAGGCACCAGTGGTGCTCCTCAGGGCTGGGTGTTGGGAACACTTCTGCTCAACAGCTTCATTGATGACCTTGATGAAGACACAGAGTGTGGCAGCAGTAGGTTTGCAGATGACACCAAGTGAGGTGTCAGTGCTGACCTGCACCAGGGGAGGGAGGCTCTGCAGAGGGACTTGGACAGGTTGGATCCATGGCCAACGTTCACAGGAGGAGCTTCAACAAGGCCAAGGGCCAGGGACTGACCTTGGGGCACAACAACCCCAGGCAAGGCTCCAGGCTTGGGGCAGTGTGGCTGGAAAGCTGCTGGCAGAAAGGGACCTGGGGGTGGTGATGGCCAAGCAGCTGAAGAGGAGCCAGCAGTGTGCCCAGGGTGCCAAGAAAGCCAAAGGCCTCCTGGCTGGGGTCAGCAATGCTGTGTCCAGCAGCAGCAGGGAGGGGATTGTCCCCTGGCACTCAGCTCTGGGCAGCCCACACCTCCAGTGCTGGGTCCAGTTCTGGGCACCTCAGCACAAGAGAGATGTGGAGGTGCTGGAGCCAGGGCAGAGCAGGGCAAGGAAGCTGGGAAGGGCCTGGAGAAGGAATCTGATGGAGAGAGACTGAAGGAGCTGGGGCTGCTTAGTGTGAAAGAGAGGAGGCTGAGGGGAGACCTCCTGGCTCTCTACAGCTCCCTGCAAGGAGGTTGTGGAGAGCTTGGTGCTGGTCTCTGCTCCCAGGTCATTAGTGACAGAACAAGAGGGAATGGCCTCAAGCTGGGACTGGGGAGGTTCAGACTGGACAGTAGGAAGGATTTTTCCATGTCAGGGGTGGTCAGGGCTTGGAATGTGCTGCCCAGGGAGGTGGTGGAGTCCCCAAGCCTGGCTGTGTTTGAAGGTGGTTTGGCTGTGGTGCTTGTGGCTGTGGTTTAGTGGTGAGCCTTGCAGAGCAGGGTTCTGGGTTGGCCTTGGTGACCCTGAGGCTCTTTTCCAAGCTGAGTGTTTCTGTGGTGCTGTGATTCCTGCAAAGGTTTTCTAATTACCAATGCAACATCCAAGACTGTTTTAGCAGCAGCTTCTGTTCTTAGGTGAGAGCTGTTCAACAGCTCAGCATTACAATGTTGGTAATTCTTAGCTTGTTAGCCTTGGAAGCTGGAGGAGACTAATTATCATGAGACTAATGGGAGAGGGCAAAGAAAGTAAAGGACAAAGTCCAAATGTCAAGAGCAAAAAGCTACAGCTAACACATTTAGAAGTCTTGGAAAGCCTTTTTGCAGTAAGGAGTCCTGAGGTGCCCTCATGTGACATTCAAGTGGAGCAGTTGTTATCAGGGGCTGATGGAGAACTGATTGGAAGTGCTCAGAGTCAGTGCTCAAGGACCTGCCCTGCTGTCAACAGGTAAAGGCAGTTTGGCACACAATAGGAATGCTTGCAGCCAGGAGCTGAGGACAAATGCTTCTCCCTGGTGAACCACAGCTGCTTTCTGCCAGGGAGTGACCTCCCTGCTCTTGCTTGCAGGGGTAGCTTCTCTTACAACCTCTTTCAAGGCTTCAGAAACTCTTTCAAGATCCAAGCAAGCAGAAATATTGCTGGAGCTGTAATATTTTAGCCTGAGCCACAAGATAGCACAGCCTGAAGCACAAGTTTTCTGAGGAGCAGCTAGGGGAAGAGGGTTTGTTCAGTCTGGAGGAAAGGAGGACCAAAAGAGACCTTCTGGCTCTCTGCAGCTACCTGAAAGGAGGTTGGAGGGAGGTGAGTGCTGGTCTGTTCTCCCTAGAAACAAGAGATAGGGCAGGAGGACACAGCCCCTAGTTCTGAAGGGAGGTTGTAGCCAGGTGGAGGTTGGTCTCTTCTCCCAGGCACCCAGCACCAGAACAAGGGGACACAGTATCAAGCTGTGCCAGGGGAGGTTTAGGCTGGAGGTTAGGAGGAAGTTCTACCCAGAGAGAGTGATTGCCCCCTGGGATGTGCTGCCCAGGGAGGTGGTGGAGTCACCATCACTGGAGGTGTTCAGGAGGAGACTTGATAGGGTGCTTGGTGCCATGGGTTAGTTGATTAGGTGGTGTTGGATGATAGGTTGGATTCGATGATCTTGAAGGTCTCTTCCAACCTGGTCTATTCTATTCTATTCTATTCTATTCTATTCTATTCTATTCTATTCTATTCTATTCTATTCCATTCCATTCCATTCCATTCCATTCCATTCCATTCCATTTTAAAGAAAGCTGGGGAGGGGTCTGGAGCACAGCCCTGTGAGGAGAGGCTGAGGGAGCTGGGGTTGCTTAGCCTGGAGAAGAGGAGGCTCAGGGGAGACCTCATTGCTCTCTACAACTCCCTGAAGGGAGGTTGTAGCCAGGTGGGGGTTGGTCTCTTCTCGCAGGCAAGCAGCACCAGAACAAGAGGACACAGTCTCAGGATGCACCAGGGGAAGTTCAGGCTGAAGGTGATGAGAAAGTTCTTCACAGAGAGAGTTGTTGGCCGTTGGGATGAGGTGGTGGAGTCCCCATCCCTGGAGGTGTTCAAGAGGGGATTGTATGTGGCACTTGGAGTAGTAGGCAGGAGGTGTTGGGTGACAGGTTGGACTGGATGATCTCTGAGGTCTTTTCCAACCTTATTGATTCTGTGATTCTCTGAGTTCTCATGAAGCCTGAAAGCAGAGGGATCCTTGGGTGGCTTCATAACACTTTTGAGTTTCAAGGATGGCTGTAGGGGTTGTGTCTGGATGTTGGGAGTGATGCTTCTCCTCATGCACAGTTGTGTTGGGTTAGAGGGTGTTTGATGCACACTGACATGAATTCTCTTGGAAGAAAATGATGAGAGTGTCTGACATTTGTCAGCATCACTGGGGTGTGGGGGGTTTTGGGTGGTTTTTGGTGTTGGTTTTGTTTTAAATCCATCTTGTTTGCCTTTTATGTCTGATTCTATTTTAAATGTGTGCTCAAAGAGGGAGCTTTCACAAGTGAGACATTCAAGCACAGCTCCGGGGGAGAGAGGTGAGAGCCTTTTGACTCATTTCCTGCAGTGTCTTTGTCAAAGTTTAACACAAATCTCTGAATTTCACTTAAAGGCACAGGAAGGTTATGGCCAGCTCTCCACCTGCCCCAAGCTGTGGAGAGTATTGCTTTGTAAACACCTTTGTGACTCAAATGGCTCTTCCATGCTGCCATCATGGGACAGAAGGTGAGGATGAGTGGACTGAAATATAGAATATGAGGCTTGGCAGTGGCTTATGAGGCAGAAGCATGACTCTGAAGATGAATTAAAGAGCAAGCAGCAGGGGAGGAGAGAAGATCATAGAATCAGGAAATTTGGCCTGGATTGGAAGGGACTTTAAAGTTCAGCCCCCTGCCTTGGGCACAGACACCTAGCACCAGTCCAGGTTGCTCAAGGTCTCATCCAACCTGGCCTTGAACCCTTCCAGGGAGGGAACATCCACTACCTCCTTGGGCAACCTGTTCCAGCACCTCACCACCCTCACTAGAAAGAATTTCTTCCTAATCTCTGGCCTACATCTGCCCTCAAGTGTTCTTGGTTTAAATCTACCCTCAGTGGTTCTTGGTTTAAATCTGCCCTCAAAGGTTCTTGGTTAAAATCTGCCCTCAAAGGTTCTTGGTTTAAATCTGCCCTCAAAGGTTCTTGGTTTAAATCTACCTTGAAAGGTTCTTGGTTTAAATCTACCTTGAAAGGTTCTTGGTTTAAATCTACCTTGAAAGGTTCTTGGTTTAAATCTGCCCTCAAAGGTTCTTGGTTTAAATCTACCTTGAAAGGTTCTTGGTTTAAATCTGCCCTCAAAGGTTCTCGGTTTAAATCTACATTTAATGTTTCTTGGTTTAAATCTACCTTTAAAGGTTCTTGGTTTAAATCTGCCCTCAAAGGTTCTTGGTTTAAATCTACCTTGAAAGGTTCTTGATTTTAATCTGCCCTCAAAGGTTCTTGGTTTAAATCTACATTTAATGTTTCTTGGTTTAAATCTGCCCTCAATGGCTCTTGGTTTAAATCTACCTTGAAAGGTTCTTGGTTTAAATCTACCTTGAAAGGTTTTTGGTTTAAATATGCCCTCAAAGGTTCTTGGTTTAAACCTACATTTAATGTTTCTTTGTTTAAATCTACATTTAATGGTTCTTGGTTTAAATCTGCCCTCAAAGGTTCTTGATTTAAATCTGCCCTCAAAGGTTCTTGGTTTAAATCTACCTTTAAAGGTTCTTGGTTTAAATCTACCTTGAAAGGTTCTTGGTTTAAATTTGCCCTCAAAAGTTCTTGGTTTAAATCTACCTTTAAAGGTTCTTGGTTTAAATCTACCTTGAAAGGTTCTTGGTTTAAATCTACCTTGAAAGGTTCTTGGTTTAAATCTACCTTGAAAGGTTCTTGGTTTAAATCTACCTTGAAAGGTTCTTGATTTTAATCTGCCCTCAAAGGTTCTTGGTTTAAATCTGCCCTCAATGGTTCTTGGTTTAAATCTGCCCTCAATGGTTCTTGGTTTAAATCTGCCCTCAATGGTTCTTGGTTTAAATCTGCCCTCAAAGGTTCTTGGTTTAAATCTGCCCTCAATGGTTCTTGGTTTAAATCTGCCCTCAAAGGTTCTTGGTTTCAATCTGCCCTCAAGGGTTCTTGGTTTCAATCTGCCCTCAAGGGTTCTTGGTTTCAATCTGCCCTCAAAGGTTCTTGGTTTCAATCTACCTTTAAAGGTTCTTGGTTAAAATTTGCCCTCCAAGGTTCTGGGTGTATAATTATGATGGTGTATAATCAAATGATCATTTGCAAATCTAGAAAGGTCTTTGACATACTATCACTCACTGTCTCAATGCACATCCCTGGCTCAGTATGTGTGGTTTGATGTGAAATAAACACTCAAATTGCTGAAACCAGCTGACCCCTGTATTTCACACACGTTAGTGTCTGCTTAAATCTGTATTTAATTGAAAAGGAAGGCAAAAATTGAACAACCCCCCCCAAAAAAATCCTAAACACAGTAAAAATATCAACCCAAATGCAACCTAGGGATTGGTACAGAAATAATTGGTACATGATTTCCAGTCAGCACATGAAGTAGGTGAAGAATTGCCAGAGATGGAGGGGAGGACCCCCTGAGCAAGGCTGACATGTGGCTGGTGATACCCTGTAGGGAAATGCACAGTGCAAGGAAGTCAGAGTAATCCTTCTTAGAAAACAAAGGGCATGAGTGATAGCAAATGCCGAGAAATCATCAGAGGTTTTGTTTCCTCAAGATGGCATTCAACAAATCCAAGTGCCAGGGGCTGCACTTGGGCCACAGCAACCCCAGGCAGAGCTACAGGCTGGGGGCAGAGTGGCTGAGAGCTGCCAAACAGAGAGAGACCTGGGGGTGTTGATTGACAGCTGCCTGAACATGAGCCAGCAGTGTGCCCAGGGGGCCAAGAAGGCCAAGGGCATCCTGCTTTAGGAACAGTGTGGCCAGCAGGAGCAGGGAAGTCATTGTGCCCTGTGCTCAGCACTGCTCAGGCCACACCTTGAGTCCTGTGTCCAGTTCTGGGCTCCTCAGTTTCAGAAGGACATTGAGAGACTTGAAGGTGTCCAGAGAAGGGCAACAAGGCTGGGGAGGGGTCTGGAGCACAGCCCTGTGAGGAGAGGCTGAGGGAGCTGGGGTTGCTTAGCCTGCAGAAGAGGAAGCTCAGGGCAGACCTCATTGCTCTCTCCAACTCCCTGAAGGGAGGTTGTAGCCAGGTGGGGGTTGGTCTCTTCTCCCAAGCACCCAGCACCAGAACAAGAGGACACAGTCTCAAGCTGTGCCAGGGGAAGTTTAGGCTGGAGGTGAGGAGAAAGTTCTTCACTGAGAGAGTTGTTGGCCATTGGGATGTGCTGCCCAGGGAGGTGGTGGAGTCCCCATCCCTGGAGGTGTTCAAGAGGGGATTGGATGTGGCACTTGGTGCCATGGTCTAGTCATGGGGTCTGTGGTGACAGGTTGGACTTGATGATCTTTGAGGTCTCTTCCAACCTTGGTGAGACTGTGAGACTGTGACACTTTAAGAGCCTCTTGGGACAGTCAGACCCCAGTGGGCTCATGTATTTCTTCCACTGCAAGAAAGGATTCTCTTTGGATCAGGGAATAGAAAGGTTTGTGAGTGAGAATCACAGAATGGTGGGGGTTGGAAGGCACCTCTGGAGATCATTAAGCCCAAATCCCCTGCCAAAGCAGGGTCACCCAGGGCAGGTCACACAGGAAAACATCCAAATGGGGCTTGAAATTCTCCAGAGGAGGACACTCCACAGCCTCTCTGGGCAGCCTGCTCCAGGTCTCTGCCACCCTTACAGTAAAGCAGTTTTCCCTCATGTTGAGGTGGAAATTCCTAGGTTCCAGTTTGTATCCATTGCCCCTTGTCCTAGCACAGAGCACCACTGAAAAGAGCCTGGCCTCTTAGAATAGAATAGAATAGAATAGAATAGAATAGAATAGAATAGAATAGAATAGAATAGAATAGAATAGAATAGAATAGACCAGGTTGGAAGAGACCTTCAAGATCATCGTGTCCAACCTATCATCCAACACCACCTAAACAACTAACCCATGGCACCAAGCACCCTGTCAAGTCTCCTCCTGAACACTTCCAGTGATGGTGACTCCACCACCTCCCCAGGCAGCCCATTCCAATGGACAATCACTCTCTCTGGGTAGAACTTCCTCTTCACCTCCAGCCTAAACCTTCCCTGGTGCAGCCTGAGACTGTGTCCTCTTGTTCTGGTGCTGGTTGCCTGGCAGAAGAGACCAACCCCCACCTGGCTCCGACCTCCCTTCAGGGAGTTGTAGACAGCAATGAGGTCTCCCCTGAGCCTCCTCTTCTCCAGGCTAAGCAACCCCAGCTCCCTCAGCCTCTTCTTGTTCTCCACCCTTCAGATCTTTGGAAACATGATTAAAAACTTCTCCCAGTCTTCTCCAGCCTAACCAGCCCCAGGTGTCTCAGCCTTTCCTCAGCAGACAGATGTTGCAGCCACTTCATCATCCTCATAGCCTCCACTGGACTCTCTCCAGTATATCCCTGTCCTTCCTGAACTGGGGAGCCCAGAATTGGGCACAATACTCCAGGTGTGATCTCACCAGGGCAGAGTAGAGGGGAAGGAGAACCTTCCTTCAGCTACTGGCCACACTCTTCTTAATGCACCTCAGGAGACCATTTGCCTTCCTGGGCACATTGCTGGCTCACAGTGAACTTGTCCACCAGCACTGGCATCTCCTTCTGGGCAGAGCTGTGTTCCAGGAGGCCAGCCCCTGACCTGTGCTGGTGCCAGGAGTTACTGCTCCCCAGGTTCAGTCTTCTGTGCATTTTTATGCTGAAATCTGAGAACAGCCTCTCTCCTCTCTTTTCATGCTGCCTACAGCTCCCTGCAAGGAGGTTGTGGAGAGCTTGGTGCTGGTCTCTGCTCCCAGGTCATTAGTGACAGAACAAGAGGGAATGGCCTCAAGCTGTGACTGGGGAGGTTCAGACTGGGCAGTAGGAAACAATTTTTCCCATCAGGAGTGGTGAGGGATTGGAATGTGCTGCCCAGGGAGGTGGTGGAGTCCCCAAGCCTGGCTGTGTTTCAAGATGGTTTGGATGTGGTGTTTGAGGCTCTGGTTTAGGGGTGAGCCTTGCAGAGCAGGGTTCATGGTTGGCCTTGGAGATCCTGAGTCTCCTTTCCCACCTGACTGATTCTGTGATGCTGTGACTGTGGTCTTCAGAGCTGTCCTTCAACACTTCTCCAGACCAGTAGCCTCTTGCTCCTCAGCTGCTGTGCTGCTGGGTTGTGGCTCCTCAGCTTCACCATTCACTCCATCTCTGTTTGTAAGAACCTAGCATGATGCAGCTCTCATCTGCACCTGCTCTGAGGGAACAGCTTGTGACCATGGCTGGCATCAGCATGAGCAGCAGGGTTATTATGCACTTTTGCTAAGGAGGAGTTTGGAATCTCTGTGGGTTTTGGTTGGTTGGCTGGTTGGGGGGTGGTTATTATACATAAGCTGTGCAGCCTGCTTTGATTTAGGAGCATTAATGACTCCATCACAGATCAGCTTATCAATACTTTCCTCTCAAAATGGAACAGACTATCCAGAGAGGTTGTGCAGTCTCCTTCTCTGGAGAGATTCCAACCCCAGCTGGCCACTGGGATCCTGGGCAAGCTGCTGTATGGGCCTTGCTTTAGCAGGGGGGTTGGACTGGATGGTCTCCAGAGACCCCTTCCAAGCCTCACCCTGCTGGGATTCTGTGACACTGTTTGTACAGTGTGTTGGTACTCCAGTAGAAGTCATCCATCCCTTCAGACCAGGCTTCATGATGAATTTCACCAATATGGGAAAATTGTGGGGGTTTGGCAGACAGAGAACAGCAGCAAACTGAACAGCAAATAACAAAGCTCAGAATCACAGCACTGCCAGGGTTGGAAGGGACCTCAAGGCTCAGCCAGTCCCAGCCCCCCTGCCATGGCCAGGGACACCTCACACTGCAGCAGGTTGCTCACAGCCACCTCCAGCCTGGCTGCAAACACCTCCAGGCAGGAGGCTGCCACCACCTCCCTGGGCAACCTGTGCCAGGCTCTCACCACCCTCATGGGCAACAACTTCTTCCTCACAGCCAATCTCAGTCTCCCCACTTCTAGTTTTGCTCCATCCCCCAGAGTCCTATCCCTCCCTGACACCCTCAAAAGTCCCTCCCCAGCTTTCCTGTAGCCCCCTGCAGATACTGCTAGGCCACAGGAAGGTCTCCTGGGAGCCTTCTCTTCTCCAGCCTGCACAACCCCAACTCCCTCAGTCTGTCCTCGTAGGAGAGGTGCTCCAGCCCTCTGCTCATGCTTGAATCAACCAGCTTGGAAAAGACCTCAGAGATCATCAAGTCCAACCTATAAATCACTGTGCTCAATTCAGTGAGTTCTGGGTAGCTGAGAAAAAATACTAAACTCTATAGCAATGTTTTGTTATGCACTAATCATGGAATCACAGGCTCTTAGAATGTTGGAATGGAATGGAATGGAATGGAATGGAATGGAATGGAATAGAATAGAATGGAATGGAATGGAATGGAATGGAATGGAATGGAATGGAATAGAATGGAATGGAATAGAATGGAATGGAATGGAATGGAATGGAATGGAATGGAATAGAATAGAATAGAATAGAATAGAATAGAATAGAATAGAATAGAATAAACCAGGTTGGAAGAGACCTTCAAGATCATCCAGTCCAACCTATCATCCAACACCACCTAATCAACTAATAGGCTTTGGAAGGGACCTCTGGAGACCATCAAGTCCACACACCCCCTGCCAAAGCAGGGCCACCTAGTAGAGGTCACAGAGGAACACATCCAGATGCATCTTGAAGGTCTCCAGAGAAGGAGATTCCACAGATTGCCTGGGCAGCCTGCTCCAGGGCTCCTGCACCCTCACAGTGAAGAAGTTATTCATCACACTGAGGTGGAACTCCCTGGGTTCCAGTTTGTATCCTCTGCCTTTTGTCCCATCACAGGACACCCCTGCAGAGAGCCTGGCCCCTGCTTCTTGACCCCCACACTTCAGAGATTTATAAACAGCCATAAGATCTCCTCTCAGTTTTCTCTTCTCCAGCCTAACCAGCCCCAGGTCTCTCAGCCTTTCCTCAGCAGACATATTCCAGCTCCTTCTGCAACCTCATAGCTCCTGTTAGACACTCTCTAGTACATCCCTGTCCCTCTTGAACTGGGGAGTCCAGAACTGGACACAATACTCCAGGTGTGGTCTCACCAGGGCAGAGTAGAGGGGAAGGAGAACCTCCCTTGGCCTGCTGGCCACACTCTTCTCAGTGCACCCCAGGAGACCATTTGCCTTCTTGACCATGAGGGCACATTGCTATCCCATGGATAACTTGCTGTTCAGCAGGACTCCAAGGCTCTTCTTCATGGAGCTGTTTTCCTCTTTGTCCTGTTTCCAGAGGATGGATTTTAATCCACAAAGTGGTTTTTCAGTCTAAATAACATAGCATAGCATAGCACAGCATAGCACAGAATAGAATTAACCAGGTTGGAAAAGACCTCAGAGATCATCAAGTCCAACCTATCCCCCAACACCATCTGATCAACTAAACCATGGCACCAAGTGCCTCAGCCAGGCTCTGCCTAAACACTTCCAGGGATGGTGACTCCACCACCTCCCTGGGCAGCACATCCCAATGGCCAATCTCTCTCTCAGGGAAGAACTTTCTCCTCACCTCCAGCCTAAACCTCCCCTGGCACAGATTGAGACTGTGTCCTCTTGTTCTGGTGCTGGCTGCCTGGGAGAAGAGACCAACCCCCACCTGGCTACAACCTCCCTTCAGGGAGTTGGAGAGAGCAATGAGGTCTCCCCTGAGCCTCCTCTTCTGCAGGCTAAGCAACCCCAGCTCCCTCAGCCTCTCCTCACAGGGCTGTGCTCCAGACCCCTCCCCAGCTTTGTTGCCCTTCTCTGGACACCTTCAAGTCTCTCAATGTCCTTCTGAAACTGAGGAGCCCAGAACTGGACACAGGACTCAAGGTGTGGCCTGAGCAGTGCTGAGCACAGGGCACAATGACCTCCCTGCTCCTGCTGGCCACACTGTTCCTAATGCAGGCCAGGATGCCCTTGGCCTTCTTGGCCCCCTGGGCACACTGCTGGCTCATGTCCACCAGTCCCCCCAGGTCCCTCTCTGCCTGGCTGCTCTCAGCCACTCTGCCCCCAGCCTGCAGCACTACCCTAGGCACAGACATGCCAACCAATCAAGGCTTCCTAACTCAAAGAATGGGAGGACTAACAAAGGAAGAAAGTGGAGCAAGCATTAACAAGACACAGTCATGTCTTCTAAAGATTCACTTAGGATCAACAGCAGAAGAGGGAAGATGTTCTTTAGGGAAAAGAGGACTTGGTACAACCTGGAGGCTCCACCTGCCCTGGGGAAAACCCTGCACCCCGAGAGCTTACCCAAGGCCACCCCACTCTCTTCATAAATCACACACACCTGCTGTGGGGGGACAAGGAGAGCAAGGAGCTGGATGTGACATCATGAAGGGTTGAAATGTGAATGAGTGCAGTGGGGGGGAGTGACAAAACCACTGCCAAATGACCTTCCCCCCTTCCTCTCTCCCTCCCCCCTTGCTATTGGGCTTTTCTTTATTGTTCAGCTCCACAAAGCAGGCACTGCTCTCCATCTACAGCCTTGTGTAATCACAGGAGGGATCTTCCCAGGCACCCTGGCAAGGTGCCACAGGGAGCACTAGAGTAAACACTGTGCTTTTAGCTTCCCTATTTATTTTTACAAGCCAGCCTGACGGAGCTAAACTTCTTACAGCCCCAATCTGTAAGGCTACAGGCATCTGAGCATCTGCTCTTCATGCAGCTGCTAAAGATTTATAGACACCTCTGATGCTACCAAGCTGACCCTGTGCCCAGGGGGCCAAGAAGGCCAATGGCATCCTGGCCTGCATTAGGAACAGTGTGGCCAGCAGGAGCAGGGAGGTCATTGTGCCCTGTGCTCAGCACTGCTTAGGCCACACCTGGAGTCCTGTGCCCAGTTCTAGGCTCCTCAGTTTCAGAAGGACATTGAGAGACTTGAAGGTGTCCAGAGAAGGGCAACAAGGCTGGGGAGGGGTCTGGAGCACAGCCCTGTGAGGAGAGGCTGAGGGAGCTGGGGTTGCTTAGCCTGGAGAAGAGGAGGCTCAGGGGAGACCTCATTGCTCTCTACAGCTCCCTGAAGGGAGGTTGTAGCCAGGTGGGGGTTGGTCTCTTCTGCCAGGCAAGCAGGACCAGAACAAGAGGACACAGTCTCAAACTGTGCCAGGGGAGGTTTAGGCTGGAGGTGAGGAGAAAGTTCTTCCCTGAGAGAGAGTTGTTGTCCGTTGGGATGTGCTGCCCAGGGAGGTGGTGGAGTCACCATCCCTGGAGGTGTTTAGGAAGTGCCTGGATGAGGCACTTGGTGCCATGGTTGAGTTGATCAGATGGTGCTGGGTGATAGGTTGGACTGGATGATCTCTGAGGTCTTTTCCAACCTGGTTGGTTCTATTCTATTCTATTCTGTTCTGTTCTGTTCTGTTCTATTCTATTCTATTCTATTCTGTTCTGTTCTATTCTGTTCTGTTCTGTTCTATTCTATTCTATTCTATTCTATTCTATTCTATTCTATTCTATTCTGTTCTATTCTATTCTATTCTATTCTGTTCTATTCTATTCTATTCTATTCTATTCTATTCTATTCTGTTCTATTCTATTCTATTCTGTTCTGTTCTATTCTATTCTATTCTATTCTATTCTATTCTGTTCTATTCTGTTCTATTCTATTCTATTCTGTTCTGTTCTGTTCTCGTCTCATCCAGTCCAGTCCACTCCAGTCTAGTCTAGTCTATGCTATGCTATGCTATTCTGTTCTTGCTTTCAGTGTACTTCTGGATGCCAGAGGATAGAAGGCATTTTCATTCAATGAGAGGGCAGAGGAAAGGTAACAAATGCAGAACACTGACATGGCAACACCTGCAGACCTGCTGGGTGGTGCTTGCTTGGCTAATCTGCTTAAGGAGCTCCTGGAGTGCGAGTGAGCTGGCAGGGTGTGTGCTAATTCCCCACAATCCCTCTCAGCAATGAGCTCACATGCCTCTGGCCAAACCTTATCCTGAATTTTCCTGGCTTTCCTCAGATAACTCAATCTGACTGTGCTTTCACCAGCCTCAAAATCCTTAAGGAATTCTGTGAAACAAGCTCGGAGGGGGGTGGGTGGAAATCATCCCTGCCCTGCCTTAGTCTCAAGCACTTCTGTCATGGATTGATGAAGCTCGGCAACAGAGGGCAGAGAACGCTGTGAAGGCACTGGGCTCAAATGAGCAGCCTGGCCTGGCTGGAGCCAAGCAAAGACAGTGCTGCTGGGAAGGATCTTCCCCCTGAATACTGGCAGAATCCACAGCATTAGCCAGCAGGGCCAGGGAGGGGATTCTGCCCCTCTGCTCCACTCTGCTGAGACCACAGCTGCAGCTCTGGGGCCAGCTCTGGAGCCTCTGTGCCAGGAAGGCTCTGGAGGGGCTGGAAGGTGTCCAGAGAAGGGCCAGGAGGAGGAGCAGAGGGCTGGAGCTGCTCTGCTGTGAGGACAGACTGAGGGAGTTGGGGTTGTGCAGGCTGGAGAGGAGAAGGCTCCCAGGAGACCTCATTGTGGCCTTGCAGGATCTGCAGGGGGCTCCAAGAAAGCTGGGGAGGGACTTTTGAGGGTGTCAGGGAGGGATAGGACTGGGGGGGATGGAGCAAAACTAGAAGTGGGGAGATTGAGATTGTCTGTGAGGAAGAAGTTGTTGCCCATGAGGGTGGTGAGAGCCTGGCACAGGTTGCCCAGGGAGGTGGTGGCAGCCTCCTGCCTGGAGGTGTTTGCAGCCAGGCTGGAGGTGGCTGTGAGCAACCTGCTGCAGTGTGAGGTGTCCCTGGCCATGGCAGGGGGGTTGGGACTGGCTGAGCCTTGAGGTCCCTTCCAACCCTGAGAATTCTATGATTCTGCTGACTCTAAGCTCTCTGCCCACAGATGTGCCACTTGGATTGAGAGAATTACAGAATCATTTTGCTTGGAAGAGACTTTTAAGATCATCACTGTTAACCCAGCACTGCCAGGTCACCACTGAACCACGGCCCTCAGCTTTCCACTCCCTCCAGGGCTGGGGACTCCACCACTGCCCTGGGCAGCCTGTCCCAGGGCTTGACAACACTTTCAGTGAAGGAATCTCCTTTTGAGTAACTTCAGGCCATTTCCACTTGTTAAGTGGGAGATGAGAGCCGCCCCCACCTCACCACATCCCCCTTTCAAGGAGTTGCAGATGAAAAGGTCTCCCCTGAGCCTCCTTTCCTCCAGGATGGACAACCCCAGTTCCCTCAGCCAGTCTTCACAAGATTTGTGCTCCAGACCCTTCCTCAGCTTCATTGCTCTTCTTTGGACCCATTCCAGCCCCTCAATGTCCCTCTTGGAGTGAGGGGCCCAAAAGTGACCCCAGTGCTGCAGATGTGGCCTCAACAGTGCTGAGCAAAGGGGGGCAATCCTTGCCCTGCTGCTGCTGGCCAGGCTATTGCTGATCCAAGCCACGATGCTGGTGGCCTTCTAGGCAACCTGGACACACTGCTGGCTCATCTTCAGCTGGCTCTCCACCCACACCCTCAGGTCCTTTTCACCAGGCAGTTTCCACCCACTCTGCCCCAAGCCTGACACATTCCTGGGCTTGTTGTGACCCAGGTGCAGGACCCAGCACTTGGCCTTGTTGCATTGCATACAACTGCCCTTGACCCAGCCAGCCTGTCCAGGTCCCTCTGTAGGTCCTCTCTGCCCTCCAGCAGATCACTCCTCCCATGCAGCTGGGTGAAATCCTCTAGCACACATTTTTGCCTCAAACCACAGCTGGAAGAACATCAGAGCCTTGACTCTGAGCCTCACAACTGCTCTTCTCCTCGACAGCTGAAATCAGAGTTTAGCTTTTAGAAGGTAGTAGACCCTAGAATAGAATAGAATGGAATGGAATGGAATGGAATGGAATGGAATAGAATAGAATAGAATAGAATAGAATAGAATAGAATAGAATAGAATAGAATAGAATAGAATAGAATAGAATGGAATGGAATGGAATGGAATGGAATGGAATGGAATAGAATAGAATAGAATAGAACACAACACAACAGAACACAACAGAGCACTGCCTGAAGGGAGGTTGTAGCCAGGTGGGGGTTGGTCTCTTCTCCCAGGCACCCAGCACCAGAACAAGAGGACACAGTATCAGGCTGCACCAGGGGAGATTTAGGCTGGAGGTGAGGAAAAAGTTCTTCCCAGAAGGAGTAATTGGCCATTGGGATGTGCTGCCCAGGGAGGTGGTGAAGTCCCCATCCCTGGAGGTGTTCATAAAGGGATTAGATCTGGCACTTGGAGCCATGGTTTAGTAGTCAGGAGGTCTGTGGTGACAGCTTGGACTTGATGATCTCTGAGGTCTTTTCCAACCTTATTGATTCCATGATTCTCTTATTCTAAGCTTCCCAGGAGAGTTTACCTCAAGCAAGAGCTGAGCAGGCCTGTCCTGACCCTGCTGTGCCCATCTGACCATTCACTTCTGCTGCTGGTGCCAAGAGCAGTGCCAGTTTTAGCCTGACTGTTGACAGTGATTTTTTTGTACCGAACATCAGCCTGAGATCCACCAAACTTATTTCCAATAACAAGTGAGAACATCCCTCCCCCCCACCACCACCCCACCTCCTTTACACCTCCACATGCTGCTCTTAATATAGGGAAAGTGTTCCCATCAAAGCTGTCAGAAGGTTTCTGTGATCTCATTAGCTATACTTATTTCTACTTACAGGATAAATGAATCATCAACCAAAACAGCACTGAAGACCAACTGCTAAGCCTCACATGGCTGTGTCTATATCTGGGCTGAGAAGAGATTTGGGCTTCTTATTTGTCTTCTCAAGTCTCTAGATTGAGGTTGTTCAGGTTGCTGCTCTGCAGCCCTGAAAAGGGTTAAGTGGTTTCCGAGATGAAATTTGCTTCCTCTCAGGACAAGGAAATAAAACTGCTAAAACATTGAAGGGTTTAATTTATCCTGTCAGAGAATCACAGAAACACTCAGGTGGGAAAAGAGCCTCAGGGTCACCAAGGCCAACCCAGAACCCTGCTCTGCAAGGCTCACCCCTAAACCACAGCCCCAAGCACCACAGCCAAACCACCTGGAAACACAGCCAGGCTTGGGGACTCCACCACCTCCCTGGGCAGCACATTCCAACCCCTGACCACTCCTGACAGGAAAAAATCCTTCCTACTGTCCAGTCTGAACCTCCCCAGTCACAGCTTGAGGCCATTCCCTCTTGTTCTGTCACTAATGACCTGGGAGCAGAGACCAGCACCAAGCTCTCCACAACCTCCTTTCAGGGAGCTGTAGAGAGCCAGGAGGTCTCCCCTCAGCCTCCTCTCTTTCACACTAAGCAGCCCCAGCTCCTTCAGTCTCTCTCCATCAGCTTCCTTCTCCAGGCCCTTCCCAGCTTCCTTGCCCTGCTCTGCCCTGGCTCCAGCACCTCCACATCTCTCTTGTGCTGAGGTGCCCAGAACTGGACCCAGCACTGGAGGTGTGGCTGCCCAGAGCTGAGTGCCAGGGGACAATCCCCTCCCTGCTGCTGCTGGACACAGCATTGCTGACCCCAGTCAGGAGGCCTTTGGCTTTCTTGGCCCCCTGGGCACACTGCTGGCTCCTATTCAGGGACAGGCTGGGAGAGTTGGGGCTGTTCAGGTTGGAGAATAGAATAGAATAGAATAGAATAGAATAGAATAGAATAGAATAGAATAGAATAGAATAGAATAGAATTAACCAGGTTGGAAAAGACCTTGGAGATCATCCAGTCCAACCTATCACCCAGCACCATCTGATCAACTAAACCATGGCACCAAGGGCCTCATCCAATCCCCTCTTGAACACCTCCAGGGATGGTGACTCCACCACCTCCCTGGGCAGCACATCCCAATGGCTAACAGCTCCCTCTGGGAAGAACTTTCTCCTCACCTCCATCCCAAACCTCCCCTGCCACAGCTTCAGACTGTGTCCTCTTGTTCTGGTGCTGGCTGCCTGGGAGAAGAGACCAACCCCCACCTGGCTACAACCTCCCTTCAGGTAGTTGTAGAGAGCAATGAGGTCTCCCCTGAGCCTCCTCTTCTCCAGGCTAAGCAACCCCAGCTCCCTCAGCCTCTCCTCACAGGGCTGTGTTCCAAACCCCTCCCCATCTTGAGAAGGCTCTGGGGAGATGGTAGAATGGCCTTGCAGTGCCTGAAGTGGGCTAGAAGAAATGTGGGGAGGGACTTTCCACATGGACTTGTAGTGGTAGGATAGGATAGGATAGGATAGGATAGGATAGAATGGAATGGAATAGAATAGAATAGAATAGAATGGAATGGAATGGAATGGAATGGAATGGAATGGAATGGAATGGAATAGAATAGAATAGAATAGAATAGAATAGAATAGAATAGAATAGACCAGACCAGGTTAGAAGAGACCTTCAAGATCATTATGTCCAACCTATCAACTAATAGAATGAGGAGGAAGGAATTTAACCTGGGAGAGTGGAGATTAAGACTGGAGATTAGGAAGAAATTCTTACTCATGAGGGTGGTGAGACACTTGAACAGGTTGCCCAGGGAGGATGTCCCCTCCCTGGAGGTGTTGCAGACCAGGTTGGATGAAGCCTTGAGCAACCTGGGCTGGTGGGAGGTGTCCCTGCCCGTGGCAGGGGGGGTTGGAGCTCGATGACCTTTAAGGTCCTGTCCAACCCAACCCATTCCATGATCCACACACCTTAGGACAGAAAAAATCAGACCCCACCTTTCTGTTTACAGAACTCTTGATGGCACTGGAGTGGGCAATGCCTTTTGGCTGCTTTGTGGGTTTGGTTTTGCTTTGTTTTGTTCGGTTGGGTTTGGCTTTGGAGTGAAAAGACAGAGTTGTTTCCTTTCCTGGCTGTGTAAGGGAAATTGCCTGGGTGGGACCCAACCAAAGTGAGCTGAGTTGGTTCAGCCTATTTAAACACTGCTGAATGCAAGCAGGCACTGCAGGGGAGTGAAATCTGATTAGAGGGGGAAATGAAGAGAGAATGGACATGGCTAGGAGCTAAATGTTCAGTAAGTGATGGGAGGGTATTGGTGCTGGATGGAGGTGTGGGACCTGCAGAGTGAAGATGTTAAAGGATTCTGCTCTCTGGCTCCTGGCTCCTCAGACTATCTGCAGATAATTTCAGAAGCCAGTGGGAGTTGTGGTCACTGGGTACTAAATCACATCCTGGGCTGCATCCAAAGCAGCAGTGCCAGCAGAGCCGGGGAGGGGATTCTGCCACTGTGCTCTGCTCTGCTGAGACCTCCCCTGCAGTGCTGTGTGCAGCTCTGGAGCCCTCAGCACAGGAAGGACCTGGACCTGATGGAGAGGGTCCAGAGGAGATCCATGAAGATGGTCAGAGGTTTGGAGCAGCTCTGCTACGAGGACAGGCTGAGGGAGCTGGGGGTGTTCAGCCTGGAGAAGAGAAAAATGACCCAGGGTAGTTTACACAGGAATGCATCCAGGAGGGGTTGGAAAGGCTCCAGAGAAGGAGACTCCACAACCTCTCTGGGCAGCCTGCTCCAGGGCTCCAGCACCCTCACACCAAAGAAGTTTCTCCTCATGCTGAGCTGAAACCTTCTCTGTTCCAGTTTGTCTCCATTGCTCCTTGGCTTATTGCTGTGCAGCACCCACAAGAGCTTGGCCCCCTCCACTTGCCCCCCAGCCCTCAGCTATTGATAGACATTGATCAGATCCCTCTCAGCCTTCTCTTCTCCAGACTAAACAGCCCCAGGGCTCACATTTTCTCTGCAGAAAGTGCCCTCAGTGAGTAGAGACTGAGCTGGTCAGTCACAGCTCTGAGCACAATTAGCTCTGGTCTGGCTCCAACCAGAACGCAGAGGACTGAGTTTTGTTGGTGCTTGTGTGGGCAGAATAGGTTCCCTTGTGGGAACACCCCAAAATACCCCACATCCAGTTCTGGGCTCCTCAGTTTCAGAAGGACATCGAGAGACTTGAAGGTGTCCAGAGAAGGGCAACAAGGCTGGGGAGGGGTCTGGAGCACAGCCCTGGGAGGAGAGGCTGAGGGAGCTGGGGTTGCTTAGCCTGGAGAAGAGGAGGCTCAGGGGAGACCTCATTGCTCTCTCCAACTCCCTGAAGGGAGGTTGTAGCCAGGTGGGGGTTGGTCTCTTCTGAAACAGAGGAGCCCAGAACTGGACACAGGACTCAAGGTGTGGCCTGAGCATTGTTGAGCACAGGGCACAATGACTTCCCTGCTCCTGCTGGCCACACTCTTCCTGATGCAGGCCAGGATGCCCTTGGCCTTCTTGGCCCCCTGGGCACACTGCTGCCTCATGTTTAGGCAGCTGTCACTTGTCTCGATCTTGTCTCGCTCTTATTTACCTTCCCTTTAACTGAGTGAAAGCAGAGAAGCTGCAGGACCCCTGAACACATCATGAGAGAAAAAGCCTTGGATGATGTAAGTTATTGTAGATCATCTGAAAGCTTGGAACTTGGCATTAAACTCATGTAAAGCTAGTGGGGTTTGTTTTCCAGGAGGGCTGCTAGAGCACACACATCCCTGGCTGTAGTAAATACAAGAGACAGGCTCAGCCTCCCTGGAAATCAGGCCTGTGATTTCTAACTGGTCACAGGATCACAGCATGGTCTTGGTTGGGAGAGACCTCCAAATCTCACCCAGTCCAAGCCCCCTGCCAGAGCAGGAACACCCAGAGCAGCTCACACAGCAACACATCCAGGCAGGGCTTGAAGAGCTCCACAGAGGGAGACTCCACAGCCCCCCTGGGCAGCCTGCTCCAGGCTTCTCTCACCCTCACAGGGAAAGAATTCTTCCTCCTCTTCCCATGGCACTTCCTCTGCCTCAGCTTCCACCACTGCCCCTGGTGCTGGCATTGGGCATCCCCCAGCAGAGCCTGGCTCCAGCCTCTTGGCACTGCCCCTGCACAGCTTTAGCAACAGGAATAGAATAGAATAGAATAGAATAGAATAGAATAGAATAGAATAGACCAGAGCAGGTTGGAAAAGACCTTTGAGATCATCAAGTCCAACCTGTCACTGAATGAGGTCACCCTCAGGCTCCTCCTCTGCAAGCGACTGAGCCCTCAGCTCCCTCAGGCTCTCCTCAGATGTAGCATTAACAAATGTCAGGTGCCAATGAATTTTGCCTGTTGTATGATCTGCCCAGCCTGGAAGCACACAGTGCCCAGGAAGGTGATGGCTTCAACATTATTTTAGAATTAGAATTAGAATTAGAATTAACCAGGTTGGAAAAGACCTTCCAGATCATCCAGTTCAACCTATCACCCAGCACCATCTGATCAACTAAACCATGGCACCAAGTGCCTCATCCAGGCTCTTCCTAAACACCTCCAGGGATGGGGACTCCACCACCTCCCTGGGCAGCACATCCCAATGGGCAGTCTCTCTTGCTGGGAAGAATTTCTTCCTCCCTTCCAGCCTAAACCTCCCCTGGCACAGCTTGAGACTGTGTCCTCTTGTTCTGGTGCTGCTTGCCTGGGAGAAGAGACCAACCCCCACCTGGCTACAGCCTCCCTTCAGGGAGTTGTAGAGAGCAATGAGGTCTCCCCTGAGCCTCCTCTTCTGCAGGCTAAGCAACCCCAGCTCCCTCAGCCTCTCCTCACAGGGCTGTGCTCCAGACCCCTCCCCAGCCTTGTTGCCCTTCTCTGGACACCTTCAAGTCTCTTAATGTCCTTCTGAAACTGAGACACAGGACTCAAGGTGTGGCCTGAGCAGTGCTGAGCACAGGGCAGAATCACTTCCCTGCTCCTGCTGGCCACACTGGTGGTGATGCTGGACAGGATGCCCTTGACCTTCTTGGCCCGTTGGGCACACTGCTGGCTCATGTTCAGCCTGCTATCAACCAGCAGTAGCCATTTTCTCCAGCTTGGAGGTGTTTTCACACCCATTGGGGGTTTTGCTGAGCCACTGGATGCATTTGATCCCTAGAAGGGAAGCACTCTGCTCAAAGCAGCCTGCAAACTGCGATGCCCTCTCCGCGTGCGTGGAGAGAAAGACGAGCAACGCGGGGCAGAGAGTCAAAAGCCTGCAGTGATGCAGACTTGTGTTGCACTTGACATTTGAGCTTCTCCAGGGAGTTCTTTGTGCAAGAGTCCATTGCTGGCCGCTGCTGTCACTCCTGCTTTCACCACGGGACATTACCTCCGTTCTCATTGCTCACATCGAACAAGGATCAGCTGAAGCGTGGCATATCCAAGCTGATAACCTATCATTTGCCTCCCTTGACATACAGACACAGACAGATCTTGCAGCTCTGACTTCTTTTGTTCAAATGCCATGTGGAAGGAGGGGAGACAAATAAAAGCCCCAACAGAAAACCACCCCCAATGTTCGTGGAGTTTGGGTTTGGATGGTTGTGAGCTTTGTACGTTTCTTTGTTTGGTTTTGGTTTCGTTCTCTGGTGAAATGTTGAAAGCTGCCTTTCAGAAGCAGCATCACAGAATGAAGCTGGTTGAGATCATCAGGTCCAAGCTGTAACACCCTATCGATCATCAGCTCCAACCTATAACACCCTATCAATCATCAGCAGAGGCTACAAGGATGCTGAGGGGCCCGGAGCATCTCTGTGAGGAGGAAAGGCTTGGCCCCCTCCACTCAACTCTGTTCCACTTTGCTTCCATTGTTCCTTGGCTTATGGCTGTGCACCACCCACATGAGCTTGGCCCCCTCCACTTGACTTCCAAGCCCTCAGCTATTGATAGACATTGATCAGATCTCTCTCAGCCTTCTCCAGACTAAACAGCCCCAGGGCTCTCAGTCTCTCTCCACAGGGCAGATGCTCAAGTCCCCTAAGCATCCTCCTGGCTCTCCCTTGGACTCTCTCCAGCAGGTCTCTGTCTCTCTTGACCTGGGGAGCCCCAAACGGGACACAGGATTGCAGGTGCAGTCTCAGCAGAGCAGGGCAGAGCAGAGGGGGAGCAGAACCTCCCCAGCCCTGCTGGCCACACTTTCCTTGCTGCCCCCCCAGGATCCCATTAGCTCTCTTGGCCCCCAGGGCACATTGCTGTCCCACGCGGAACTTGTCGATCACCAGCGCTCCCAGGTCCTTCTCCACAGGGCTGCTCTCCAGCCTTGCATTTGCATCTCTGCTCCATTTCTTCTGTTGAGCCTTAGGTGTTGGGTGACTTTGAAAAGCAAGGCTGCAGACTGAAACCTCTGCTGGACCTGATGCCAGTGGCTCCCCAGGAAAGCCTTTGGTGCACGTTGTGATGAGCAATTCCTTTTCAGCCTCCTCGTGCAGCCCCGAGACGCTGGCAGATTTACAGGCAGCCAAGCGCCTGCTCTTGGCTCCCTTCTCTGTAGCTGTGTGGAAAAATCATCCCCAGTGCTTCCCATTGACATTCCAGGCTCGTACAGCACACCTTCTGCAAGAGCACTGCTGCAAATTAAACTCACTTGGGCATTAGGCAAGGTGCCAAGGCAATCATACTAGAAGGCTGGAGTGCTGGAATGATGGAGTAGTTCTTTGGCTGCCTTGCCTTGGCGTGAGTTCAGCACCCCACTTTGATTCCAAAATCATGGCCCTTGGGTGAGACTCTGGAGAGCAGTAAAAAAATTATGCATGAGGGACAGGATTTCTTCCCAGAAAGAGGAATTGGCCATTGGGATGTGCTGCCCAGGGAGGTGGTGGAGTCACCATCCCTGGAGGTGTTTAGGAAGAGCCTGGCTGAGGCACTTGGTGCCATGGTTGAGTTGATCAGATGGTGCTGGGTGATAGATTGGACTGAGTGATCTCAAAGGTGTTTTCCAACCTGGTTAATTCTATTCTATTCTATTCTATTCTATTCTATTCTATTCTATTCTATTCTATTCTATTCTAGTCTAGTCTAGTCTAGTCTAGTCTAGTCTACTCTATTCTATTCTGTTCTGTTCTATCCTATTCTATTCTATCCTATCCTATTCTATTCTATTCTATTCTGCTCTATTCTGTTCTATTCTGTTCTGTTCTATTCTATTCTGCTCTATTCTGTTCTATTCTATTCTATTCTATTCTATTCTATTCTATTCTATTCTATTCTATTCTATTCTGCTCTATTCTATTCTGTTCTGTTCTATTCCATCCTATTCTATCCTATCCTATCCTATCCTATCCTATCCTATCCTATCCTATCCTATCCTATCCTATCCTATCCTATCCTATTCCATTCTATTCTATTCTGCTCTATTCTATTCTGCTCTATTCTATTCTATTCTATTCTATTCAGACCAAAACCCCACTTTGTGGTGGAGTCCCCATCCCTGGAGGTGTTCCCAAAAGGTTTGGATGTGGCACTTGGAGCCATGGTTTAGTTGTCAAGAGGTGTTAGGTATTAGGTTGAACTTGATGATCTGGAAGGTCTTTTCCAACCTGGTTAATTCTTATTCTAATTCTAATTCTAAAATAATGGTGAAGCCATCACCTTCCTGGGCACTGTGTTCCTCCAGGCTGGGCAGATCATACAACAGGCAAAATTCATTGGCACCTGACATTTGTTAATGCTACTTATGAGGAGAGCCTGAGGAAGCTGAGGGCTCAGTCGCTTGCAGAGGAGGAGCCTGAGGGTGACCTCATTCAGTGACAGGTTGGACTTGATGATCCCTGAGGTCCATCCTTATTGATTCTGTGATTCTATGGTTTGGGAGGGGAAGCATGGCAGGTTTAGGCTGTGCCTTTAACATTCCTATTTTTTCCACAGGTCCTGAGCAGAGTGTAGCAAAATGTAAATGAATCACTTTTGGGGTGCAACAAGGGAAACAAAGATCATTCTAAACAATCCAATTGGAGAGAGAACGAGCACCAGATTGGTTGTAGGATCAGAGAAACATACAATTGTTAGGGTTGGAAGGGACCCCAAGGTGTCCCACCCCCCTACTTGGTGCCATGGTTTAGTTGATCAGATGGTGCTGGGTGATAGGTTGGACTGGGTGATCTCAAAGGTATTCTCCAACCTGGTTAATTCTATTCTATTCTATCCTATCCTACTCTATTCTATTCTATTCCATTCCATTCCATTCTATGCTATTCTGTTCTATCCTATCCTATTCTGTCCTATCCTATCCTATCCTATCCTATCCTATCCTATCCTATCCTATCCTATCCTATCCTATCCTGTTCTATTCTATCCTATCCTATCCTATTGTACCCTATCCTATCCTATCCTATCCTATCCTATCCTATCCTATCCTATTCCATTCCATTCCATTCTATTCTATTCTATTCTACCCTATCCTATCCTATCCCATTCCATTCTATTCTATTCTATTCTATCCTATCCTATCCTGTTCTATTCTATCCTATCCTATCCTATTCTATTCTATTCTATTCTATTCTATTCTATTCTATCCTATCCTATCCTATCCTATCCTATCCTATCCTATTCTGTTCTATCCCATCCCATCCCATCCTATCCTATCCTATCCTATCCTATCCTATCCTATCCTATCCTATCCTATTCTGTTCTATCCCATCCCATCCCATCCTATCCCATCCTATCCTATCCTATCCTATCCTATCCTATCCTATCCTATCCTATCCTATCCTATCCTATCCTATTCCATTCTATTCTATTCTATTCTATTCTACTCCACCACCTCCCTGGGCAGCACATCCCAATGGCCAAGCTCTCTGTCTGGGAAGAACTACTTTTAATAACATGAAACCTGCCCTTTTTAAATGCTGATTGAGAGCTGGAGGCAAAACACCCCAATGACTTAATATGTTTCTCAATAAGATCAATGATTTCTCAGACAAGGCTCGATTGAAAAGTGTGAGAGCTGTCAGCAGGCACAGATTGATTGCACCTTTCAACAGGCAAAACCCAAAGGGTTATCTTGTTTGGAATAATGGCTCAGTTTGGAAATCCAGGAGTAAAGACTGGCAGGAAGAATGAAGAGAAGCCAGTTAGAGGCAGTGTTGACTCTCAACAGGTCTGTGTCCAAGTGGAGGCCAGGGACACGTGGAGTCCCTCAGGGATCAGCACTGCGACCAGGCTTGTTCAACATCTGTGTTGGTGCCTTGGACAGTGGCACTGAGTGCAGCCTCAGCAGGGCTGCTGATGACACCAAGCTGTGTGGTGCTGCTGACAGCTGGAGGGAAGGATCCATCCAGAGGGACCTGGACAGGCTGCAGAGCTGGGCCCAGGACAACCTCAGGAGGTTCAACAAGACCAAGGGCAAGGTCCTGCAGCTGGCTCAGGGCAATCCCAGGCACTGCTAGAGGCTGGGCAGGGACTGGCTGGAGAGCAGCCCTGGAGAAAAGGCCTTGGGGGTGCTGGGGGAGGAGAAGCTGAAGAGGAGGCAGCAGGGAGCACTTGCAGCCCAGAGAGCCAAGCAGAGCCTGGGCTGCAGCAAGAGAAGTGTGGCCAGCAGGGCCAGGGAGGGGATTCTGCCCCTCTGCTCCACTCTGCTGAGACCACAGCTGCAGCTCTGGGGCCAGCTCTGGAGCCTCTGTGCCAGGAAGGCTCTGGAGGTGCTGGAAGGTGTCCAGAGCAGGGCCAGGAGGAGGAGCAGAGGGCTGGAGCTGCTCTGCTGTGAGGACAGACTGAGGGAGTTGGGGCTGTGCAGGCTGGAGAGGAGAAGGCTCCCAGGAGACCTTCCTGTACCTGCAGAGGGCTCCAGGAAAGCTGGGGAAGGACTTTTGAGGGTGTCAGGGAGGGATAGGACTGGGGGGGATGGAGCAAAACTAGAAGTGGGGAGATTGAGATTGGCTGTGAGGAAGAAGTTGTTGCCCATGAGGGTGGTGAGAGCCTGGCACAGGCTGCCCAGGGAGGTGGTGGCAGCCTCCTGCCTGGAGGTGTTTGCAGCCAGGCTGGAGGTGGCTGTGAGCAACCTGCTGCAGTGTGAGGTGACCCTGGCCATGGCAGGGGGTTGGGGCTGGCTGAACCTTGAGGTCCCTTCCAACCCTGACAGTTCTATGACTCTATGAACAAGAGCAGGATCTTCTCCAGTGTGAGGGTGCTGGAGCTATGGAGCAGGCTGCCCAGAGAGGTTGTGGAGTCTCTTCCTCTGGAGAGATTCCAAACCCACCTGGACAATATGATGCTGGACAAGCTGCTGTGGGTGACCCTGCTCTAGCAGGAGGGGGTGTTTAGATGATCTCCAGAGGTCCCTTCCAGCCCTCACTGTGCTGGGATCCTGGGGTACTATGAAATACAGCCATAGGAAAAGGCATTGAAAGAGTGATCCTCTGGCTCACTCCATTTGAATATGAGGTCCTTTGAATTTCCCAGGGACACAAGGGTTTGACAGGGACAATAGGAGATCCATCTAATGTATTGAAATCACAAGGGGATTGTGTGTCTGTGCACACCAGTGCAAAAACCAGATATGCAAATGCAAATGTCTTAGTGTGCTCCCATTCTGGACTAATCTGGGCTGGAATTGCAAATGTTGTGCAGGAGGCAATAAGAATACCTGGGGGGGTTGGATTTTGTGTCACATGCTGTTAAATTCGATTAGCAGTTGCAGGAGTTGGACAAATAAACAGGATCAGAGGATGCTATGGGCTGGAAGGGACCTGCAAAGATCATCGAGTCCAAGCCCCCTGCCAGAGCAGCACCATAGAATCCAGCACAGGTCACACAGGAACACATCCAGACAGGGATGAAAAGGCTCCACAGAAGGAGACTCCACAACCTCTCTGGGCAGCCTGCTCCAGGCCTCTGGGACCCTCACAGTCAGGAAGTTCCTCCTCATGTTGAGCTGGAACCTCCTGTGCTGCAGTTTCCATCCATTGCCCCTTGGCCTATCTCAGGGCACAGTGAGCAGAGGCTGTCCCTGGCCCTTCCTGCTTGACCCCCAGCCCTCAGCTCTTGATAGACATTGATCAGATCCCTCTCAGTCTTCTCCTCTGCAGACTGAACAGCCCCAGGGCTCTCAGCCTCTCCTCCCCAGGCAGTGCTGCAGTCCCTTCAGCAGCCTTGCAGCCCTCCCTTGGCCTCTCTCCAGCAGATCCCTGTCCCTCCTGAGCTGGGGAGCCCAGAGCTGGATGCAATATTCCAGGTGAGGTCTCAGCAGGGCAGAGCAGAGGGGGAGGAGAAGCTCCCTGGCTCTGCTGGCCACACTCCTCTGAATGCCCCCCAGGACCCCCTTGGCCTTCTTGGCCCCCAGGGCACTTTGCTGTCCCATGCAGAGCTTGCTGCCCACCAGCACTCCCAGCTCCTTCTCCTTGGGGCTGCTCTCCAGCAGATCCCCTCCCAGCCTGTGCTGCTTCAGTTTATTCTTCCTGCCCAGCTGCAGGACTCTGCACCTTACACTTTACTGACCCTCATTAGGTTCCTCTCTGCCCATGGGCTGGAAGTGGTAGTTTGAGTTGGGTCTGGAAGGTGAGGATTTAACTTTAGTCAACTCCACTGATTTTTTCTCTGTTTCTAAACTTAAGAAAGATTTTGGATGAGATGCCACCTATGGCATCACAAAATACCAGCTTGGAAGGGACCCCAAGAATCAGCTGGTCCAACCTTTCTAAGTAGGAGTGTGGCTGAAAAAGAGCTGGTCCAGCTCCTTGTCAAGCTGAGTCTTCAAACTGTCCAAAGAAAGGGAATGCACTGCTTCCTGTGGAAGAGGATTCCAGTGTCTGACTCTTCTCATGGGGAAAAATAAGTGTGAGTGGAAAAGGAAATGAAATTCTATGCATTTCATTAGATAAACAAGAGCTTGTTAAGGGAAGGGAGGTTAATTGTAGTTTAGAATCTGTGAGGTGCTTGTGTGCCAGGCATTTATAGCACCACAGAACTGTCAGGGCTGGAAGGGACCTCAAGGTTCAGCCAGTTCCAAGCCCCCTGCCATGGCCAGGGACACCTCACACTGCAGCAGATTGCTCACAGCCACCTCCAGCCTGGCTGCAAACACCTCCAGGCAGGAGGCTGCCACCACCTCCCTGGGCAACCTGTGCCAGGCTCTCACCACCCTCCTGGGCAACAACTTCTTCCTCACAGCCAATCTCAAGCTCCCCACTTCTAGTTTTGCTCCATCCCCCCCAGTCCTATCCCTCCCTGACACCCTCCAAAGTCCCTCCCCAGCTTTCTTGGAGCCCCCTTCAGATCCTGCAAGGCCACAATGAGGTCTCCTGGGAGCCTTCTCCTCCCCAGCCTGCACAACCCCAACTCCCTCAGTCTGTCCTCACAGCAGAGCAGCTCCAGCCCTCTGCTCCTCCTCCTGGCCCTGCTCTGGTCATGCATTTAAAGTCTTCTTTAATTCTTCCATTTTATAATGACTTTGAAAATGTTGTCACAGCTTGGGGTTATGATGGGCAGGTCCTGCCTGACCATTTGATCTCCTTCTGTGACAGGATGACTGACTGTTGGATAAGGGAAGGGCTGTGGGTATTGTCTACCTACACTTTGGAAGAGCCTTTGACACTGTTCCCCCCAGAACTCTCCTGCACAAGCTGCTGCTGATGGCTTGGCTGAGCAATGCTCTGCTGGGCTTGAAGGGGCCCAGAGAGGGGTGGGCAATGGAGTCACATCCAGCTGGCAGCCAGGCACCAGTGGTGCTCCTCAGGGCTGGGTGTTGGGAACACTTCTGCTCAACAGCTTCATTGATGACCTTGATGAAGACACAGAGTGTGGCAGCAGTAGGTTTGCAGATGACACCAAGTGAGGTGTCAGTGTTGACCTGCACCAGGGGAGGGAGGTTCTGCAGAGGGACTTGGACAGGTTGGATCCATGGCCAACGTTCACAGGAGGAGCTTCAACAAGGCCAAGGGCCAGGGCCTGACCTTGGGGCACAACAACCCCAAGCAAGGCTCCAGGCTTGAGGCAGTGTGGCTGGAAAGCTGCTGGCATAAAGGGACCTGGGGGTGCTGATGGCCAAGCAGCTGAAGAGGAGCCAGCAGTGTGCCCAGGGGGCCAAGAAAGCCAAAGGCCTCCTGGCTGGGACTTTTCAGCCTGGAGAAAAGGAGGCTCCAAGGACACCTTGTAGGCCTCCTACTGATACTGGAAGGCCACTATAAGAAAGGGAGGGAATGTTGAGAAGGGTTTGTGATGAAAGGACACAAGAGAATGGCTTTGGGCTGGAAGAGAGGTGATTTAAACTGGAGATTGGAGAGAAATTCTTGATGGTGAGGCTGGTGGGACACTGGAGAGGTTGTGGATGTCCCCTACCTAGGGGTGTTCAAAACCAGGCTGCATGAACCCTTGAGCAACCTGGGCTGGTGGGAGGTGGGAGGGGGAGTTGGAACTTCAGAATCACAGAATTAACCAGGTTGGAAAGAGATCACCAAGTCCAACCTAGCACCCAGCACCATCCAATCAACTAAACCATGGCACCAAGTGCCTCAGCCAGGCTCTTCCTAAACACCTCCAGGGATGGGGACTCCACCACCTCCCTGGGCAGCACATTCCAATGGCCAATCTCTGTCTCTGGGAAGAATTTCTTCCTGACATCCAGCCCAAACCTCCCTCGGTGCAGCTTGAGACTGTGAAATCCTCTGGCACACGTTTTTGCCTCAAACCACAGCTGGAAGAACATCAGAGCCTTGACTCTGAGCCTCACAGCTGCTCTTCTCCTCACCAGCTGAAATCAAAGGTTAGCTTTCAGAAGCTAGCAAACCCTAGAATAGAATAGAATAGAATAGAATAGAATAGAATAGAATAGAATAGAATAGAATAGACCAGGCTGGAAAAGACCTTTGAGATCATCCAGTCCAACCTAGCAACCTATCACCCAGCACCATCTAATCAACTAAACCATGGCACCAAGTGCCTCATCCAGGCTCTTCCTAAACACCTCCAGGGATGGGGACTCCACCACCTCCCTGGGCAGCACATCCCAAGGGCCAAGCTCTCTCTCAGTGAAGAACTTTCGCCTCACCTCCAGCCTAAACCTCCCCTGGCACAGCTTGAAACTGTGTCCTCTTGTTCTGGTGCTGTTTGCTTGGGAGAAGAGACCAACCCCCACCTGGCTACAACCTCCCTTCAGGGAGTTGTAGAGAGCAGTGAGGTCTCCCCTGAGCCTCCTCTTCTAGATGATCTTCAAGGTCCCTTGCAACCTAACCCATCTGTAATGCTTGGAGCTCTTTCCCAGCCTTCCTCATTCTGTGCTTCTGTGCTGAAACAAATCAGCCAAGAGTTATTTCCCACCCCCCCTCCGGCTCTTGCTTTGCCTCACAGTCACTCAGAGGACCAAGCACTGCCTGTGGCATTCTAGATCCCTCAACAATAGCTGTTGTGCTTTCAGGGTCCCAGGCAGCCAGGAGGGCCAATGGCATCCTGGCCTGCATCAGGAAGAGTGTGGCCAGCAGGAGCAGGGAGGTCATTCTGCCCCTGTACACTGCACTGGTTAGGCCACACCTTGAGTCCTGTGTCCAGTTCTGGGCTCCTCAGTTTAGGAAGGAGGTTGACTTGCTGGAAGGTGTCCAGAGAAGGGCAACAGAGCTGGGGAGGGGTCTGGAGCACAGCCCTGTGAGGAGAGGCTGAGGGAGCTGGGGTTGCTTAGCCTGGAGAAGAGGAGGCTCAGGGGAGACCTCATTGCTCTCTCCAACTCCCTGAAGGGAGGTTGTAGACAGACAGATGTTGGTCTCTTCTCCCAGGCAGCCAGCACCAGAACAAGAGGACACAGTCTCAGGCTGCACCAGGGGAGGTTCAGGCTGGATGTTAGGAAAAAGTTCTCTACAGAGAGAGTGATTGCCCATGGGAATGGGCTGCCCAGGGAGGTGGTGGAGTCATCATTCCTGGAGGTGTTCAGGAGGAGACTTGATGGGGTGCTTGGTGCCATGGGTTAGTTGATTAGGTGGTGTTGGACTGATTGATAGGTTGGACTCGATCTTGAAGGTCTCTTCCAACCTGGTTTATTCTATGTATTCTATGTATTCTAATGAGTATTAATCAGGGTAACTTTGGGAAGCTGGCAGTGTGAATTTAACTCACTAGGTCTCCTGCTTCATTAGTGTCTTCAGCAGAGCCATTTAGAAGGAGCTGCTCCATCAGAGAGTGGCTTCTCAATCAGCAAAGGCTGGAGCAGCAGCAGCAGCAGCAGCAGCAGGGGCATTAGAACTCCCTTGTTCCAAAGCCTCTCTCCCTTGTCCCCATCTCATTTTCTAAGTGGGACAAGTCATTATCTTCCCCCATGGCAGCCAAACAAAACAATCCCTGACTTCCACACAGAGCCTTTTATTCCTTGAGAGGACCTGGAGGGCTGTGTGTACAACATTTATTATCTTACCTTCAAACATTGCCTCCACCTCTGGGCAGGAGCAAAGTGGAACGCTTACAGGCTCCACAGTGCCTGCTCTTTCTTGATGACAGTGGCTCTTTAGATTGCCTCTGTAATGAGAAAGCAAATGGTGCAATCTGTTCTGAAAGCCACCCCCAAGTGATGCCAATACTGGAATCTGCAGGCTCAGCATCTTGGGGGAAACCTGGCAGAAAATAACTCTTCGCTGCCGTGCTGCAGCTCGCAGCTGAGGACTTGCTAACATCTCCTAGATCTTAATAAGGTTGACTTTGAAAGCCTGTTAGGAGCTCTTGTTTTTCAGCCTGACCTGTGTTTGTCTCTTATCTGAGAGATTGGAGTTCCACAGCCAGCTGGCAGCCAGGCACCAGTGGTGTCCCCCAGGGATCAGTGCTGGGCCCCAGCCTGTTCACTATCTTTATTGATGATCTGGAGGAGGGCATTGAGTCCATCAGCAGTAAGTTTGCAGATGACAGCAAGCTGGGGGCAGGAGTTGGTCTGTTAGAGGGTTGGAGAGCTCTGCAGAGGGACCTGGATAGGCTGGACAGATGGGCAGAGCCCAACAGGATGGCACTGAAAAAGTCTGAGTGCTGGGCTCTGCACTTTGGCCACGGCAACCCCAGGCAGTGCTACAGGCTGGGGGCAGAGTGGCTGAGAGCAGCCAGGCAGAGAGGGACCTGGGGGTAGTGGTGGAGAGCAGCAGTGTGCCCAAGGGGCCAAGAAGGCCAAGGGCATCCTGGCCTGCATCAGCACTAGTGTGGCCAGCAGGAGCAGGGAGGTCATTGTGCCCTGTGCTCAGCACTGCTGAGGCCACACCTTGAGTCCTGTGTCCAATTCTGGGCTCCTCAGTTTCAGAAGGACATTGAGAGACTTGAAGGTGTCCAGAGAAGGGCAACAAAGCTGGGGAGGGGTCTGGAGCACAGCCCTGTGAGGAGAGGCTGAGGGAGCTGGGGTTGCTTAGCCTGCAGAAGAGGAGGCTCAGGGGAGACCTCATTGCTCTCTACAACTCCCTGAAGGGAGGTTGTAGCCAGGTGGGGGTTGGTCTCTTCTCCCAGGCAAACAGCACCAGAACAAGAGGACACAGTCTCAAGCTGTGCCAGGGGAGGTTTAGGCTGGAAGGGAGGAAGAAATTCTTCCCAGCAAGAGAGATTGGCCTTTGGGATGTGCTGCCTGGGGAGGTGGTGGAGTCCCCATCCCTGGAGGTGTTTAAGAAGAGCCTGGATGAGGCACTTGGTGCCATGGTTTAGTTGATTGGCTGGTGCTGGGTGAGAGGTTGGGCTTGATGATCTTGAAGGCCTTTTCCAACCTGGTTGGCTCTGTGATCTTGTGATCTATCAGGCATCATCCTCAGACTGCACATGCTATCGCTTAACTCTGGATGCTCTCAAGTGATGCCTTTGTGTCCCTCCATAGACATGTGGCTGCCCAGCACTTTGGAGAAGTGGTGAAACATGATCCAGGACTTCTCATTCTCAGGGATCACATCAAATGGCAAGCTCACATTCTCTAGCTCCTCTGTAATGAGGTGGTGGAAATCTGAAGGGAGGCTGAAAATCAGCTCCTAGGTTTCAGTTGTTACAAAGGCTGTTAAATAAAGTCCTTTTCCAACTTAATGGAATGAAGCTGGAGGGGAGGAGGTTCTTCCCCAGGAGAGTGGTGAAGCCCTGGAATGGGTTGTCCAGGGAGGTGGTTGGGGCCCTGTCCCTGGAGGTGTTTAAGGCCAGGCTGGATGAGGCTCTGGCCAGGCTGATCCAGTGTGGGGTGTCCCTGCCCATGGCAGGGGGGTTGGAACTGGCTGATCCTTGTGGTCCCTTCCAACCCTGACTGACACTATGATACTCTAATACTACTATGAACTTGATTATCAGGGAATGCAGAGGGAAAAGCAGATCCTTCCTTTATGGTTTGGATTAACCTTAACTCCAGTACTATTCACTGTATTCATCAGTGACCTGGAGGAGGGCACAGAGGGCACTGCCAGCAGGTTTGCTGCTGGCACCAAGCTGGGAGGAGTGGCTGACACAGGAGGGTTGTGCTGCACTTCAGCCAGACCTGGACAGGCTGAGAGCTGGGCAGGGAGAAATAGAATGGAATTCAACAAGGGCAAGGGGAGAGTCTGGCACCTGGGAAAGAACAACCCCAGGGAGCAGGAGAGGTTGGGGACTGAGCTGCTGGAGAGCAGGGAAGGGGAAAGGGACCTGGGGGTGCTGGGGGATGGGAGGGTGAGCATGAGCCAGCAATGTGCTCTGGTGGCCAAGAAGGCCAAGGGCAGCCTGGGGTGGATTGGAAGGGCTGTGGTGAGTAGGTGGGGAGAGGTTCTCCTCCCCCTCTGCTCTGCCCTGCTGAGGCCACATCTGGAAGATTGTGTCCAGTTCTGGGACCCTCAGGTCAAGAATGACAACAGGGAAGTGCTTGAGAGAGTCCAGCACAGAGCCACGAAGATGCTGCAGGCAGTGGAAGATCTTCCTCAGGAGGAGAGCCTGAGGCAGCTGAGGGCTCTGGAGCTTGCAGAGGAGGAGCCTGAGGGTGAGCTCCTTGCTGCTGCTAAAGCTGTGCAGGGGCAGTGCCCAGAGGCTGGAGCCAGGCTCTGCTGGGGGATGCCCAATGCCAGCACCAGGGGCAGTGGTGGAAGCTGAGGCAGAGGAAGTGCCATGGAAAGAGGAGGAAGAATTTTTCCCCTGGGAGGGTGAGAGAAGCCTGGAGCAGGCTGCCCAGGGGGGTTGTGGAGTCTCCCTCTGTGGAGCTCTTCAAGCCCTGCCTGAATGTGTTGCTGTGTGAGCTGCTCTGGGTGCTCCTGCTCTGGCAGGGGGTTGGACTGGATGAGCTCTGGAGGTCCCTTCCAGCCCCTCACATCCTGTGGGTCTGTGATTTTGGGGTTAAGCTCTGTTGCAGCCACTCTCAATTTGAATTTCATTCTTTATCCTTTCTCATTCCTTCTCCCTCCTCTTCCCCCAGGCTACTCAGGCAGATTGACACAGCTCAGAGCAGACCAGCCTGTTCTTTTCCTGGGCTGTTCCAGCTCCATTTCACATCCCAGCCTCTCTGAGCATCCTGTGATTTACACTCCCAGGTGCTCCACAGCATCCATTCAGCTGCAGTATCTTCTGAGGCATACCAAAACCCCTCTGTAGTGTCAGACTGATAACATTTGGTACAGAAATACACCTGGGAATCTTCACAGGTTTAGGTCAGCTGCCTTAGTAGTGCAGAGAATGAAGAGGGGCTTGGATTTTCCTCCTCTCTAATGCTTTTGATATCCCAGCTCCCCACTTCTCTCTGCATGTTTCTGCTGACCACAGAATCACAGAATCATTTCTGTTGGGAAAGACCTCTAAGATCATTGAGTCCAATCATCAACCTAACACCACCAGGGCCATTAAAGAACAGTTGATTCATAGATCCAGCAGATCCAGGGAGGTTCTCCTCCCCCTCTGCTCTGCCCTGCTGAGACCTCACCTGCAATATTGCATCCAGCTCTGGGCTCCCCAGCTCAGGAGGGACAGGGAGCTGCTGGAGAGAGTCCAGCAGAGGGCTGCAAGGCTGCTGAAGGGACTGCAGCACTGCCTGGGGAGGAGAGGCTGAGAGCCCTGGGGCTGTTCAGTCTGCAGAGGAGAAGGCTGAGAGGGATCTGATCAATGTCTATCAAGAGCTGAGGGCTGAGGGTCAGGAAGGAAGGGCCAGGGACAGCCTCTGCTCACTGTGCCCTGGGATAGGCCAAGGGGCAATGGATGGAAACTGCAGCACAGGAGGTTCCAGCTCAACAGGAGGAGGAACTTCTTGCCTGTGAGGGTCCCAGAGCCCTGGAGCAGGCTGCCCAGAGAGGTTGTGGAGTCTCCTTCTGTGGAGCCTTTCCATCCCTGTCTGGATGTGTTCCTGTGTGCTGGATTGTGACAGGGGGGTTGGACTGGAAGATCTGTAGAGGACCTCTGCAGAGGTCCCTTCCACCCCCTAACATCATCCTTTGGGGCCTCTCTGTGAGAAAGATGCTACCTGAGCAGAGATGCTAATTAGCAGGAGAGCTTTTGGGCTTGTTCCTATTCAGAAAACTGGAGTCCAAAACTGGTCTGCAGCTCTTTCTACAGCTGCTCCTATATTTTCTCCAACTCCTCCAAGTGGTTTCCAGGCACATTGTGAATGAATCCACAGCAAAATGAATACAACTTCAGACTTTGCTCATCTCCATGTGAACAGGTCCATTGAGTTGCTGCTGGCTGTGAATGCAACAGCATCCTCTTGCATGCCAATGACAGAGCTTTTGGGGTGGTTTTTTAATGCAGTGATACAGTTTTAGGTCCCATTCCTCCTGCCACCAAAGGAAATGAAGCCTGAAGACAGTGGGAAATATGTTCTCCTTTCAAGGCTGTTCTTGCCTCAGACTCATTATGGTGCCAGCATCTTCAAATCATGCCAAAGGTGACCTTGGCTGGTTGAGGTATGAGCACAGATCACAGGATCAGAGCATGTTAGAGGCTGGAAGAGACCTCCAGAGATCAGCCAGTCCAACCCCCTTGCCAGAGCAGCATCACCCAGGGTAGGCTGCACAGGAAGGCATCCAGGTGGGGTTGGAAAGGCTCCAGAGAAGGAGACTCCACAACCTCTCTGGGCAGCCTGCCCCAGGGCTCTCTCACCCTCACACCAAAGAAGTTTCTCCTCATGCTGAGCTGAAACCTTCTCTGTTCCAGTTTGTCTCCATTGCTCCTTGGCTTATTGCTGTGCAGCACCCACAAGAGCTTGGCCCCCTCCCCTTGCCCCCCAGCCCTCAGCTATTGATAGACATTGATCAGATCCCTCTCAGCCTTCTCTTCTCCAGACTCAACAGCCCCAGGGCTCTCAGTCTCTCTTCACAGGGGAGATGCTCAAGTCCCCTAAGCATCCTTGTTGTAGGCTCACCCAGCAGTGGTGCCAGGATGCAGTCATTTCAGCACCACCTGAGTGTGTCAGTCCCTAGTGCATGTCACAGAACCACAGAATCAATCAGCCAGCTTGGAAGAGACCTCCAAGGTCATCCAGTCCAACCTCTCACCCAACACCACCCAATCAACTAAACCATGCCACTGGGTGCTTCATCCAGGCTGCTTTTAAGCCCTTGCAGGGGCAGTGACTCTACCACCTCCCTGGGCAGCACATCCCAGTGGCCAATCTCTCTGTCTGGGCAGAGCTTTTTTCTCAGGTCAAGCCTAAACTTCCCCCTGCACAGCTGGAGACTGTGTCCTCCTAGCACAGGAGGATGATCTCAAAGGTCTTGTCCAACCTGGTTAATTCTATTCTATTCTAGTGTATTCTAGCCTAGTCTAGTCTAGTCCAGTCTAGACCAGTCTAATCTGTTCTATTCTAGTCTAGTCTAGTCTGGTCTGTTCTAGTCTAGTCTAGTCTAGTCTAATCTGTTCTACTCTAGTCTAGTCTAGTCTAGTCTGTTCTATTCTATTCTATTCTATTCTAGTCTAGTCTAGTCTAATCTGTTCTATTCTATTCTAGCCTATTCTATTCTATTCTATTCTATTCTATTCTATTCTATTCTATTCTATTCTATTCTATTCTATTCTAATCTAGTCTAGTACAGTCTGTTCTAGTCTAGTCTAGTCTAGACCAGTCTAATCTGTTCTATTCTAGTCTAGTCTAGTCTGGTCTGTTCTAGTCTAGTCTAGTCTAGTCTAATCTGTTCTACTCTATTCTAGTCTAGTCTAGTCTGTTCTATTCTATTCTATTCTAGTCTAGTCTAGTCTAATCTGTTCTATTCTATTCTATTCTATTCTATTCTATTCTAATCTAGTCTAGTACAGTCTGTTCTAGTCTAGTCTAGTCTAGACTAGTCTAATCTGTTCTATTCTATTCTATTCTAGTCTGTTCCATTCTATTCTAGTCTAGTCTAATCTGTTCTATTCTATTCTAGCCTATTCTATTCTATTCTATTCTAATCTAGTCTAGTACAGTCTGTTCTAGTCTAGTCTAGTCTAGACTAGTCTAATCTGTTCTATTCTATTCTATTCTAGTCTGTTCCATTCTATTCTAGTCTAGTCTAATCTGTTCTATTCTAGTCTAGTCTAGTCTAATCTGTTCTATTCTATTCTAGTCTATTCTAGTCTGTTCTAGTCTAGTCTAGTCTAGTCTAGCCTAGCCTAGCCTATCCTAGTTTAATATGTTCTATTCTATTCTATTCTATTCTATTCTATTCTATTCTATTCTATTCTATTCTATTCTATTCTGTTCTAGGCTAGGCTAGGCTAGGCTAGGCTAGGCTAGGCCAGGCCAGGCTAGGCTAGGCTAGGCCAGGCTATTCTATTCTATTCTATTCTATTCTATTCTATTCTATTCTATTCTATTCTATTCTATTCTATTCTATTCTATTCTTCATTGACAGTAAGTGCTCTCTGGTCAGGATTAGTGGTGCCCTTCAGCACATCTCCTGACTCAGTGGAGGAAGTGCAACCACATTCCTAGCCCTATAAAATCAGGACCTTGACACCCTAGTCTTTGCTGTGCTTTATAATCAAGAATCAGATCTCTGCTGTACCCCAGCGAGGCCACATCTGGAGAACTGGGCCCAGTGCTGTGCTCCCCAGTTCAAGAGAGACAGGAAACTACTGGTGAGAAGCCAGCAGAGGCTGCATAGGTGCTGAGGGGCCTGGAGCAGCTCTGTGAGGAGGAAAGGCTGAGAGCCCTGGGGCTGTTGAGCCTGGAGAAGAGCAGCCCCAGAGGGGAGCTGAGCAATGCTCAGCAAGAGCTAAAGGACCTGTGGGGGGCAAGAGGAAATAGAATAGAATAGAATAGAATAGAATAGAATAGACCAGGTTGGAAGAGACCTTCAAGATCATCGTGTCCAACCTATCATCCAACACCACCTAATCAACTAACCCATGGCACCAAGCACCCTATCAAGTCTCCTCCAGTGATGGTGACTCCACCACCTCCCCAAGCAGCCCATTCTAATGGGCAATCACTCTCTCTGTGTAGAACTTCCTCCTAATCTCCAGCCTAAACTTCCCCTGGCACAGCCTAAGACTGTGTCCTCTTGTTCTGGTGCTGGGTGCCTGGGAGAAGAGACAAACATCCTCCTGTCTACAGCCTCCCTTCAGGTAGTTGCAGAGAACAATGAGGTCTCCCCTGAGCCTCCTCTTCTCCAGGCTAAGCAACCCCAGCTCCCTCAATCTCTCCTCACAGGGCTGTGCTCCAAGCCCCTCACCAACTTTGTTGCCCTTCTCTGGACACCTTCCAGCAAGTCAACCTCCTTCCTAAACTGAGGAGCCCAGAACTGGACACAGGACTCAAGGTGTGGCCTAAGCAGTGCAGTGCCCAGCGGCAGAATGACCTCCCTGCTCCTGCTGGCCACACTGTTCCTGATGCAGTCCAGGATGCCATTGGCCCTCCTGGCTGCCTGGGCACACTGCAGGCTCATGTTCAGCCTACCATCAACCAGCACCCCCAGGTGCTGGTCAGGCATTGGCACAGGCTGCCCCCGGAGGTGGTGGAGTCCCCATCCCTGGAGGTGCTGAAGAAAGCTGGGGCCATGGTGTAATGGCCATGGTGGTGTTGGGTTGAGGGCTGGGCTCAGTCATCTTGGGAGGTCTTTTCCAGCCACAGCAATTCCCCCATTCTAGGATTCCAATGCAGTGTGGAGAGTGTGATCACAGGCAGCCTGCTCTTGAGGAACTTGCAGGACTGGATGATCTCCAGAGGTGCCTCCCACCCCCTCCCATTCTGGGTGATGCTGTGGTCTCACCAAGAGCACCAACAATCCTTTCTTCTTCATTTTGGGTGAGTTTTGGCTGGGATCTCCAGCTAATAGCAAGGCCAAATGATGGACTCTGCTGCTTACAACAGCTTCCTACCATGTCAGAAATCCCTTTTGCCATCTGCCAGTGTCTGGAGGAGCTGGCCAAGCCGCTCTCCATCATTTTCCTCCAGTCCTGGCTCACTGGAGAGGTCCCAGATGACTGGAAACTGGCCAATGTGGTCCCCATCCACAAGAAGGGACGGATGGAGGAACCTGGAAACTCCAGGCCTGGCAGCCTGACCTCAGTGCCAGGGAAAGTGATGGAGCAGATTATCCTGGCGGCAATAAATGCGCACCTGAAGGATGGCCAAGGGCTCAGGTCCAGCCAACATGGATTTAGGAAGGGCAGGTCCTGCCTCTCCAACCTGATCTCCTTCTATGATCAGGTGACTGCCTGGTGGATGTGGGGAGGCCTGTGGATGTAGTCTATCTGGACTTCAGCAAGGCCTTTGGCACCGTTCCCCACAGCAAACTGCTGGCTAAGCTGTCAGCTCGTGGTTTGGACCACAACACTCTGTGCTGGGTTAGGAACTGGCTGGAGGCTGAGCCCAGAGAGTGGTGGTGAATGGTGCCACAGCCAGCTGGCAGCCAGGCACCAGTGGTGTGCCCCAGGGATCAGTGCTGGGCCCCAGCCTGTTCAGTATCTTAATTGATGATCTGGATGAGGGCATTGAGTCAGTCATCAGCAAGTTTGCAGATGACACCAAGTTGGGAACAGATGTTGGTCAGTTAGAGGGTAGAAAGGCTCTGCAGAGGGACCTTGACCGACTGGACAGATGGGCAGAGTCCAACAGGATGGCATTCAACAAGTCCTAGTGTCAGGGGCTGCACTTTGGCCACAGCAACCCCAGGCAGAGCTACAGGCTGGGGTCAGAGTGGCTGAGAGCTGCCAAACAGAGAGGGACCTGGGGGTGCTGATTGACAGCTGCCTGAACATGAGCCAGCAGTGTGCCCAGGTGGCCAAGAGGGCCAATGGCATCCTGGCCTGTATTAGGAATAGTGTGGCCAGCAGGAGCAGGGAGGTCATTGTGCCCTGTGCTCTGCATTGGTTAGGCCACACCTTGAGTCCTGTGTCCAGTTCTGGGCCCCTCAGTTTAGGAAGGACATTGAGAGACTTGAAGGTGTCCAGAGAAGGGCAACAAGGCTGGGGAGAGGCCTTGAGTACAGGCCCTATGAGGAGAGGCTGAGGGAGCTGGGGTTGCTTAGCCTGGAGAAGAGGAGGCTCAGGGGAGACCTCATTGCCCTCTACAACTACCTGAAGGGTGGTTGTAGACAGGAGGGGGTTGGTCTCTTCTGCCAGGCACCCAGCACCAGAACAAGGGGACACAGTATCAAGCTGTGCCAGGGGAGGTTTAGACTCGAGGTGAGGAGAAAGTTCTTCACTGAGCGAGTCGTTCGTCATTGGGATGTGCTGCCCAGGGAGGTGGTGGAGTCCCCATCCCTGGAGGTGTTCAAGGGGAGATTGGATGTGGCACTTGGTGCCATGGTCTAGTTGTGAGGTCTGTTGGGACAGGTTGGACTTGATGATCCTTGGGGTCTCTTCCCACCTTAGTTACTGTGATACTGTGATACTGAGCTGGAAGAGTCTGAGCTGTGCACCTCCCTGGGCTTATCTTTCCAGAAATGCTTGGTGGAAAGCCTGTAGCTGCTTATACACTCAGCACTTTGTGTCTCAGCAGACATGTTACATGCTACAGGAAAGCAGCCAAGCTTGCTTGGGAAGTGAGCTTTACACATTTCAGAGCCTTTCTTCTTTTTCATTCTTCCCCCCCCACCACCCCTCCAGCCTCATAAGCATTAATTAATATTCACCCATCTGTCTCCTTGCACTTCCTGCTCATGCAAATAGGAGACTCAGCTCAGTGTGGAGGCTGGCAGGCCATTAAGGGGGAGCTTTGTGCAGAAGCCTTGCAAAAAACATAGGCTTCTTGTTTCTGGGGGGTCAGAGGTCTGCTCTGAGAGAGCTGCACTCCGAGGTTGGAAGCATAAATAAACCTCTACTGCCAGTCCTTGGGAACTATCTGTTTCAGCAGTTGATGGGAGGTGTGCCAGGAAAGTATGAGGTGGGTTTCTGCAGCCACACTCTGAAGCCTGAGATGAGTCAAGGAGCTGATTGAAAGTCCAACTCCATAGGCTGAAGGCAAGACAGCATCAAGACTGCTTCCTTGCAGCATTTTGCAGCCCCATCCAGGAACAGAATCTGAAAGGTGGGTGGAAAAGGACCCTCAAAAGCCATTTGTCCAGGCTCCCTGCAGTGACCACAGACATCTCCACCTACAGCAGGTTGCTCAACTCCATCAACTCTGACCATGAATGTCTCCAATCACATCTTGTGCTGCATCAAGACAAACAGCCAGCAGGGCCAGGGAGGGGATTCTGCCCCTCTGCTCCACTCTGCTGAGACCACAGCTGCAGCTCTGGGGCCAGCTCTGGAGCCTCTGTGCCAGGAAGGATCTGGAGGGGCTGGAAGGTGTCCAGAGAAGGGCCAGGAGGAGGAGCAGAGGGCTGGAGCTGCTCTGCTGTGAGGACAGACTGAGGGAGTTGGGGTTGTGCAGGCTGGAGAGGAAAAGGCTCCCAGGAGACCTCATTGTGGCCTTGCAGGATCCTAAGGGGGCTCCAAGAAAGCTGGGGAGGGACTTTTGAGGGTGTCAGGGAGGGATAGGACTGGGGGGGATGGAGCAAAACTAGAAGTGGGGAGATTGAGATTGGCTGTGAGGAAGAAGGTGTTGCCCATGAGGGTGGTGAGAGCCTGGCACAGGCTGCCCAGGGAGGTGGTGGCAGCCTCCCAAGAAAAATTCCCAAGAGCCCAGAAGCAACTTTCCCTTGTGCCTTGCACCCAAAAGTGCAACTCTCTGACCAGCCCAAATGAAACCTCAGTGAGCCTCAAGTGATCAAAAAAAAAAAACCCTCAAAATAGCCCAAAGCAAAACCCAATCATTCAAAAAGAAAAACCCAGCAATAAAAAACAAAACCCAGAACCCAGAACAAAAAAAAATGAGTAATGGATTTTCAGTTAGCCCCAAAAGTGCTGCAAGAGAGCAGGGCAGCAAAGGGCCCTCCCAAGGGAAAAAAAAGCAATGAGATATTTTGGTCACTATAAACATTCTCTCAAAAGAGGTTGCCAGAAGGAAGGACAGGGACAGATCAAGCCTTTGAAATGTGTCTGACACAGAAGGATCTTTGGAGAAGTACTGTGGCAGGATGAAATCACCCCCCAACAAGTCTGGAGAAACTGCCCCCAAAAGTGAATCACAGAAGTGATTGGAAGGGACCTCAAGGCTCAGTCAGTTCCAAGCCCCCTGCCATGGCCAGGGACACCTCACACTGCAGCAGGTTGCTCACAGCCACCTCCAGCCTGGCTGCAAACACCTCCAGGCAGGAGGCTGCCACCACCTCCCTGGGCAGCCTGTGCCAGGCTCTCACCACCCTCATGGGGAACAGCTTCTTTTTTCAGAGTGGCTGAGAGCAGCCAGGCAGAGAGGGACCTGGCAGTGCCAGCACTGTGCACAGGGGGCCAAGAGGGCCAATGGCATCCTGGCCTGCATCAGGAAGAGTGTGGCCAGCAGGAGCAGGGAGGTCATTGTGCCCCTGTACACTGCACTGGTTAGGCCACACCTTGAGTCCTGTGTCCAGTTCTGGGCCCCTCAGTTTAGGAAGGAGGTTGACTTGCTGGAAGGTGTCCAGAGAAGGGCAACAAAGCTGGGGAGGGGTCTGGAGCACAGCCCTGTGAGGAGAGGCTGAGGGAGCTGGGGTTGCTTAGCCTGGAGAAGAGGAGGCTCAGGGGAGACCTCATTGCTCTCTACAACTATCTGAAGGGAAGTTGTAGCCAGGCAGAGGTTGGTCTCTTCTCCCAGGCAGCCAGCACCAGAAAAAGAGGACACAGTCCCAGGCTGTGCCAGGAGAGGTTTAGGCTGGAGGTTAGGAAGAAGTTCTACACAGGCAGAGAGATTGCCCATTAGGATGGGCTGCCTGGGGAGGTGGTGGAGTCAGCATCACTGGAGGTGTTCAGGAGGAGACTTGATAGGGTGCTTGGTGCCATGGGTTAGTTGATTAGGTGGTGTTGGATGATAGGTTGGACTTGATGATCTTGAAGGTGTCTTCCAACCTGGTCTATTCTATTCTATTCTATTCTATTCTATTCTATTCTATCCTATCCTATCCTACCTCACAGCCAATCTCAATCTCCCCATTTCTAGTTTTGCTCCATCCCCCCCAGTCCTATCCCTCTCTGCCACCCTCAAAAGTCCCTCCCCAGCTTTCTTGGAGCCCTCTCCAGGTACTGGAAGCCATAATTATGTCTCATCCCTCTGTACTCAACACTGGTGAGGCCACACCTCAAGTACTGAGCTCATTGTTGGGCCCCTTGTTATGAGAAGGACATTGAGGTGCTGGAATGCATCCAGAGAAGGAGAACAAAGCTGGGGAAGGGTCTGCAGAACAGGGCTGGTGTGGATCACCTGAGGGAGCTGGGGGTGCTTACTATGGAGAAGAGGAGGCTGAAGGGAGACCTTATTGCTCTCTACAACTGCCTGAAGGGAGGTTGCAGTGAGGTGGGGGTTGGTCTCTTCTCCCTAGTATAGAATCATAGAATTGTCAGGGTTGGAAGGGACCTCAAGGACCACCCAGTTCCAAGCCATGGCCAGGGACACCTCACACTGCAGCAGGTTGCTCACAGCCACCTCCAGCCTGGCTGCAAACACCTCCAGGCAGGAGGCTGCCACCACCTCCCTGGGCAACCTGTGCCAGGCTCTCACCACCCTCATGGGGAAATAAAATTGCTCAGACTAGCTCAGAACGTTTTGGAAACAAAGGAATGCCCATTGAGAAGCAAACTGCAATCTAGAACTATGAAATGCAATGAATATGTACAAAATATGCAATGGATGTACAAGGCAGAGGCTATTTCCCATTGATGAACAGCACAGAAGCTCCTCAGACCCCCCGGATGGATCCAGGGCACCTGATCACCTCCTCCCCCACTCCCTCCCTCCCTCCTTCCTGTTACCTCAACACAGGAGTCAAAAGAGAGATCCCCTGGCAAGGCCACAAGAAGAGAGAGAAAGAGAAGCTGCAAACAGAAGGGGGAGAAGGAGGAAAGAGAGAGAAAGAGAAGCTGCAAATAGAAGGGGGAGAAGAAGGAAAGAGAGAGAGAGAGAAGCTGCAAGCAGAAGGGAGAGAAGGAGGAAAGAGAGAGAGAGAAGCTGCAAACAGAAGGGAGAGAAGGAGGAAAGAGAGAGAGAGAAGCTGCAAGCAGAAGGGAGAGAAGAAGAAGAGCGAGAGAGAGAAGCTGCAAGCAGAAGGGAGAGAAGGCGGAAAGAGAGAGAGAGAAGCTGCAAGCAGAAGGGAGAGAAGGCGGAAAGAGAGAGAAAGAGAAGCTGCAAGCAGAAGGGGGAGAAGGAGGAAAGAGAGAGAGAGAAGCTGCAAGCAGAAGGCAGAGAAGGAGGAAAGAGAGAGAGAAGCTGCAAGCAGAAGGGGGAGAAGGAGGAAAGAGAGAGACAGAAGCTGCAAGCAGAAGGGGGAGAAGGAGGAAAGAGAGAGAGAAGCTGCAAGCAGAAGGGAGAGAAGGAGGAAAGAGAGAGAGAAGCTGCAAGCAGAAGGGAGAGAAGGAGGAAAGAGAGAGAGAAGCTGCAAGCAGAAAAGGGAGAAGGAGGAAAGAGAGAGAAAGAGAAGCTGCAAGCAGAAGGGAGAGAAGGAGGAAAGAGAGAGAGAGAAGCTGCAAGCAGAAGGGGGAGAAGGAGGAAAGAGAGAGAGAGAAGCTGCAAGCAGAAGGGAGAGAAGGAGGAAAGAGAGAGAGAAGCTGCAAGCAGAAAGGGGAGAAGGAGGAAAGAGAGAGAAAGAGAAGCTGCAAGCAGAAGGGAGAGAAGGAGGAAAGAGAGAGACAGAAGCTGCAAGCAGAAGGGGGAGAAGGAGGAAAGAGAGAGAGAGAAGCTGCAAGCAGAAGGGAGAGAAGGAGGAAAGAGAGAGAGAGAAGCTGCAAGCAGAAGGCAGAGAAGGAGGAAAGAGAGAGAAAGAAGCTGCAAACAGAAGGGGGAGAAGGAGGAAAGAGAGAGAGAGAGAAGCTGCAAGCAGAAGGGAGAGAAGGAGGAAAGAGAGAGAGAAGCTGCAAGCAGAAGGGAGAGAAGGAGGAAAGAGAGAGAGAGAAGCTGCAAGCAGAAGGGGGAGAAGGAGGAAAGAGAGAGAGAAGCTGCAAGCAGAAGGGGGAGGAGGAAAGAGAGAGCCGTTTCTGCCCCTGCTCTGTATTCCCTTTAGCAATCCAATGAATTCTCTCGACCTCAGCATTATTTTTCCTTTTAAATCCAATGGTAATTTCGTTTCAGCCTTTGCAGTCAGGGACTAGGCTAAAGTTCCCCCTTCAAACTGTGACTGCACTTTATTGGCGGCTTAGCTGGAAAGCAATTGTCTGCAGGAATGCCTCTAAGAGTGGTTTTTCACTTGTAAACAAGGATCCTTGCCGCTGAAGTACTTCTCTCCAGAGATAAATTAGATTAGTTTCACAAAGGCTTTCAAAGGACCCACCTGACAGCTGCACCAAAAGGCACTTAACTGCCTTATCTCTGGGGTAAAGGATGGTGGTGTTGCTAGAGAGCTAGCAGCCACTTCTTGTTTCACTTCATGTTTGCTTTCTGCCTTCCTGTAAGAATACTTCTGGGGTATGTACAGGAAAAAGAGGCTGCTGGAATATTAATGCAGTCCACCATCCTCCAACAGAAACCAGTGTCAGAAGGTGCCTTACTTGGGGTGAAGAGAGACTTGGACAGGCTGAGAGCTGGGCAGGGAGGAACCTCGTGAGGGTCAACAAGGATGAGAGCAGAGTCCTGCAGCTGGGGAGGAGAATAAACTGCAGCAGGACAGGCTGGGAGGGGATCTGCTGGAGAGCAGCCCCAAGGAGAAGGAGCTGGGAGTGCTGGGGAGCAGCAAGCTCTGCATGGGACAGCAATGTGCCCTGGGGGCCAAGAAGGCCAAGGGGGCCCTGGGGTTTATTCAGAGGAGTGTGGCCAGCAGAGCCAGGGAGGTTCTCCTCCCATTCTACTCTGCCCTGCTGAGACCTCACCTGCAATATTGCATCCAGCTCTGGGCTCCCCAGCTCAGGAGGGACAGGGATCTGCTGGAGAGAGGCCAAGGGAGGGCTGCAAGGCTGCTGAAGGGACTGCAGCACTGCCTGGGGAGGAGAGGCTGAGAGCCCTGGGGCTGTTCAGTCTGGAGAGGAGAAGGCTGAGAGGGATCTGATCAATGTCTATCAAGAGCTGAGGGCTGGGGGTCAGGAAGGAAGGGCCAGGGACAGCCTCTGCTCACTGTGCCCTGGGATAAGCCAAGGGACAATGGATGGAAAGTGCAGCACAGGAGGTTCCAGCTCAACATGAGGAGGAACTTCTTGCCTGTGAGGGTCCCAGAGCCCTGGAGCAGGCTGCCCAGAGAGGTTGTGGAGTCTCCTTCTGTGGAGCCTTTCCATCCCTGTCTGGATGTGTTCCTGGGTGACCTGTGCTGGATTCTGTGGTCCTGCTCTGGCAGGGAGGGTTGGACTGGAAGCTCTGCAGAGGTCCCTTCACCCTACCATCCTGTGAGCTGTGATCCAAAAGAAGTGAGGAGTTTGGGCACCATCCCAAGCAAGCTGTCATGCTATGTGCTGTATTGCATGAAGCGCTCTGCACGCATGGAGTACGGAGAGCCAGGCAAGCTGAGCCTCTAGCTCAGTATCTGCTGCCAGAACTGGAGGGGAAACAGAAAAGAATAGCAAAAGCAAGATGGCTTTCTTGCTGTTTGGTGGTGTGGTGCCTGCTAGAACTCCAGCACAAGCTGCTAACCTGCAGATCATCTCTCTTGCCGTTGTGCTCATGCTCTGCTCCGTACGGCTGAGCATTGTGGCCCTCCTGCCACAGAGGATCGGGAAGCACATCTTCCCTGCTCCTGCTGGCACAAAGTCCAGTCAGTGGTTAAACTCTCTTGGCCATAATAAGTTGAAATTCCCCCATTTAATGTCTCCAAGGAGCTATCCTTCGGTGGTCTGGAAATTGTTTTGAACTTGCAGGTAGCTCTGAGTCAGAGTTGCTGTATCGCTCTGACTCCTGCCCTGGAAACTGCCTTCAAGGAGCGATAGATCAAGCCCCCAAGTGCTAATGGCCTCATTTACCACAACAAACAGCGCAGCTAACATCAGCCCTGCCTTGCACCCAGTTGATGAAAGCTTCCCTGGCGTGTGTGGGGATGAAAAGTAGGAACAAACACCAAGGGCTGGTACAACAAAGGGGAAGAGAAGCAGCTGGCAGCAGAGCAGCAAATGGCAGTCCCTGCTGGAGAGCTGCCTCCTTTACTGCCAGGCTTTGCGTTACTGCAGGGCTGGTTTAATTGCAGCAAGTGTAGACCTAATCTGCCAAGTGTGACATTGTGGTGGTTACCACCCACCACAGACGGCCAGAGGAGTGCCCAGCAGGGCCAGGGAGGTGAATCTCCCCCTCTGCTCCACCCTGCTGAGACAGTCTCACAGTATCACCAAGGTTGGAAGAGACCTCAAAGATCATCAAGGCCAACCTGGCACCACAGACCTCATGACTAAACCAAGTGCCCCATCCATTCCCCTCTTGAACACCCCCAGGGATGGTGACCCCACCACCTCCCTGGGCAGCACATCCCAATGGCCAATCTCTCTTTCTATGAAGAATTTCTTCTTAACATCCAGCCTAAACCTCCCCTGGCACAGCTTGAGACTGTGTCCTCTTGTTCTGGTGCTGCTTGCCTGGGAGAAGAGACCAACATCCTCCTGGCTACAACCTCTCCCCTGAGCCTCCTCTTCTCCAGGCTAAGCAACCCCAGCTCCCTCAGCCTCTCCTCACAGGGCTGTGCTCAAGGCCTCTCCCCAGCCATGTTGCCCTTCTCTGGACACCTTCAAGTCTCTCAATGTCCTTCTTAAACTGAGGGGCCCAGAACTGGACACAGGACTCAAGGTGTGGCCTGAGCAGTGCTGAGCACAGGGCACAATGACCTCCCTGCTCCTGCTGGCCACACTGTTCCTGATGCAGACCAGGATGCCCTTGGCCTTCTTGGCCCCCTGGGCACACTGCAGGCTCATGTTCAGCTGCTGTCAATCAGCACCCCCAGGTCCCTCTCTGTTTGGCAGCTCTCAGCCACTCTGACCCCAGCCTGTAGCTCTGCCTGGGGTTGCTGTGGCCAAAGTGCAGCCCCTGGCACTTGGACTTGTTGAATGCCATCCTGTTGGCCTCTGCCCATCTGTCCAGCCTGTCAAGGTCCCTCTGCAGAGTCTTTCTACCCTCTAACTGACCAACATCTGCTCCCAGCTTGGTGTCATCTGCAAACTTGCTGATGGCTGACTCAATCCCCCCCTGGATTCTAATGAAGGAACTAAAACTCTCCTCAAGGCAGTAGCAGAGTTGGCTCCTGCCACACTTGCCCTTCAAAGATCAACTGGAAAGCCCATGCAGGCTGACTGCATGGTTTAAACTCTGCATCCAGAGGACCTTTTACTTAGCACCAAAGAGATCTTCCCACTTACAGGTTTTGACAATGCTGTAAGCCTCAGAGGCCTTTTCTGCCTGCATTAAGTGGAATCTGCAGTGCAAGCTGTGCAGATCCCTTTTGGCATCCTCTTCCCTGGGTTGCCTCTTAACATTTTATCAGGGTGAGAATTATCAGGTTGGAGCAGTTGCTGTCCCACAGGCACCTGTTGCACATCTCAAAGGGAAGGAAAGAGGAGGGTGGGGGAAAAAGAAAACCAACCTCCCAGCCTTGTGCCAGGAAAACTCTGTTTCCTCTTCAGAGAGTCACAAAAGGGTAGGGGTTGGAAGGACCCTCTGGAGATCATCAAGACCAACCCCCTTGCCAAGGCAGGTTCACCCAAAGAAGGTCACACAGGAACATATCCAGGCTGGTTTTGAATCACAGAATCATAGAATCAACCAAGCTGGAAAAGACCTCAGAGATCATCCAGTCCAACCTATTACCTATACCTAGCACCTCCTGTCAACTAATCCATGGCTCCAAGTGCCACAGCCAAGCCTTTTTGGAACACCTGCAGGGATGGGGACTCCACCACCTCCCTGGGCAGCACATCCCAATGGCCAATCTCTCTTTCTATGAAGAACTTCTTCCTCACCTCCAGCCTAAACCTCCCCTGGCACAGCTTGAGACTGTGTCCTCTTGTTCTGGTGCTGCTTGCCTAGGAGAAGAGCCCAACGCCCACCTGGCTACAACCTCCCTTCAGGGAGTTGGAGAGAGCAATGAGGTCTCCCCTGAGCCTCCTCTTCTCCAGGCTAAGCAACCCCAGCTCCCTCAGCCTCTCCTCACAGGGCTGTGCTCCAGACCCCTCCCCAGATTTGTTGCCCTTCTCTGGACACCTTCCAGCATCTCAACATCTTTCCTAACCTGAGGGGCCCAGAACTGGACACAGGACTCAAGGTGTGGCCTAAGCAGTGCTGAGCACAGGGCACAATGACCTCCCTGCTCCTGCTGGCCACACTGTTCCTGATGCAGGCCAGGATGTCCTTGGCCTTCTTGGCCACATTGCTGTCCCATGCAGAGCTTGCTGCCCCCCAGCACTCCCAGCTCCTTCTCCTTGGGGCTGCTCTCCAGCAGATCCCCTCCCAGCCTGTCCTGCTGCAGTTTATTCTCCTCCCCAGCTGCAGGACTCTGCTCTCATCCTTGCTGACCCTCATTAGGTTCCTCCCTGCCCAGCTCTCAGCCTGTCCAAGTCTCTGGATGGCCTCACAGCCTTCAGGTGTCTCAGCCAAGCCTCCCAGTTTGGTGTCATCAGCAAACTTGCTGAGCAGACTCTGTCTGTCTGTTCCCTCATCCATGTCATTGATGAAGATATTGAACAGGCACTGATCCCTGGGGGACTCCCCTGGTCACAGCTCTCCAGCTGGACCTGGCCCCACTGACCACCACTCTTTGCACTGTGTTGTGTCACCAGCTCCTAATCCACCTCACTGTCTGCTCCTCCATCCCACACCTCCTGAGCTTGCTCACTAAGGCTGTTGAGGAAGAGACAGAGATAATGAGTTGAGGAAGAGATAATGTCAGCTCCCATCAGCAGGGTCTGAATCTAATCAGCAGTGCAGTGGATGCTGCAGTCTGTGGATTGGTGATGAATAGATGGAGTGCAGCAAGCAGGAAGAATGAGTTACAGCCTTTAGTGACAGCAGATGCTCAGAGAGTGATTAGTGCCCTTGTCAAGCACCCAGGTAATGGGCATCCCCCTGCCACAGGTGCTTGGTTTTCATCATGAAGAAATCATCTAATTCATCATGGGGAGAGATCATCTAATTTACCTTCCTCCCCTTCTCCAGGTTTAAGAACAACATTGCTTTGTTTTCCCTTCAACCCAGCCATCTGTGAAGGTGTCAGCTCTTTGCAGAGGAGGGGTTTGGGCTGCAGTTTAAGTGCAGACATAGTTAAACACCTTGTAATCCTTGTGGGACCTAAATCCAACTCAACCAAAGCTAATGAAGGTAATAATGAAGTTACTGCCAACACTGAAGCCTTTTATTCAGCTCTCCTCGGTCTGGCTTCTGCTCAACCAAGAGCACACACAGCACTCCATCCAAATCCACTAAAATAAGACAAAATATTGATGCCTTTACCTAGCAGGAGCAAGAATCTGACATCTACAGCCACTGCTAATAGAAATGGGGAGATTCAGCTTGGGTGTGAGGAAGAAGTTGTTGCCCAGGAGGGTGGTGAGAGCCTGGCACAGGTTGCCCAGGGAGGTGGTGGCAGCCTCCTGCCTGGAGGTGTTTGCAGCCAGGCTGGAGGTGGCTGTGAGCAACCTGCTGCAGTGTGAGGTGTCCCTGGCCATGGCAGGGGGCTTGGAACTGGCTGAGCCTTGAGGTCCCTTCCAACCCTGACAGTTCTGTGATTCCATGACTGTGTCATGCCAAAGTCAAACGAGGAGTGCAGGAACAGAAGATGGAAGGGTATGGCCACAGGTTAGATTCAGCTGTGAAAAGAGTGAGGAATGTCACCCCCAGATGATGTAGAGGCTCTCTGCAAAAGATAAGCAGTGTAGATGTGATATGAGCAGCAGGGGAGGTCTCTTAATTTATGATGATGGACTAGAGAGAGTGGAACTGTGTGAAATGAACTGCAGGTAAGGGAAGAAAAAGGATTAACCCTAAAGCTATTGCAGTGGACTAAGGGGCTGGAGCCTGTCAAAATAGGTGAGCTCAAAGATGGAATGGCCATAGTGTGGTCTAGAGAACAGCTGAGAATGGGAATTGCTTTTTCCTTTTTGAATGAAGAGAGAAGGAGGACGACTGGAAGGAAAGACAGAGCTGATTGCCTCTAGGCAGCTTTCAGAAGTGGTCATGCTGGAGCAAAGGCCAAGGGCATCCTGGCCTGCATCAGGAACAGTGTGGCCAGCAGGAGCAGGGAAGTGATTCTGCCCTGTGCTCAGCACTGCTCAGGCCACACCTTGAGTCCTGTGTCCAGTTCTGGGTTCTTCATTTTAAGAAGGACATTGAGATGCTGGAAGGTGTCCAGAGAAGGGCAAGGAGACTACGGAGGGGTCTGGAGCACAGCCCTGTGAGGAGAGGCTGAGGGAGCTGGGGTTGCTTAGCCTGCAGAAGAGGAGGCTCAGGGGAGACCTCATTGCTCTCTCCAACTCCCTGAAGGGAGGTTGTAGCCAGGTGGGGGTTGGTCTCTTCTCCCAGGCAGCCAGCACCAGAACATGAGGACACAGTCTCAAGCTGTGCCAGGGGAGGTTTAGGCTGGAGGTGAGGAGAAAATTCTTCCCAGCAAGAGAGATTGGCCATTGGGATGTGCTGCCCAGGGAGGTGGTGGAGTCCCCATCCCTGGAGGTGTTTGAGAAGAGCCTGGATGAAGCACTTGGTGCCATGGTTTAGTTGATCAGATGGTGTTGGGGGATAGGTTGGACTGGTCGATCTCTGAGATCTCTTCCAACCTGCTGATTCTGTGAGTCAGTGACTCTGTGACCAGAGGAGCTCTTTTGTGTTGGCAGAACATCTGTGGTCTTTAGGTTATCTCCAAACTGGGAATGGGTGGCCAAAAACATCCATGTAAAGGCTTTGAAAGCTGTGACAAGCTTTACCTGGGGCCTCGATCCCCATGCCCACGGCTTGGGCAGCAGCTCTCTGAGCTGGGTTAGGAACTGGCTGGAGGCTGAGCCCAGAGAGTGGTGGTGAATGGTGCCACAGCCAGCTGGCAGCCAGGCACCAGTGGTGTGCCCCAGGGATCAGTGCTGGACCCCAGCCTGTTCAGTATCTTCATTGATGATCTGGATGAGGGCGTTGAGTCCATCATCAGTAAATTTGCAGATGACACCAAGTTGGGGGCAGGAGTTGATCTGTTAGAGGGTAGGAGAGCTCTGCAGAGGGACCTCGACCCACTGGACAGATGGGCAGAGGCCAACAGGATGGCATTCAACAAGTCCAAGTGCCAGGGGCTGCACTTTGGCCACAGCAACCCCAGGCAGTGCTACACACTGCACACAACAACCCCATGCAACCTGGTTAATTCTCTTCTCTTCTCTTCTCTTCTCTTCTCTTCTCTTCTCTTCTCTTCTCTTCTCTTCTCTTCTCTTCTCTTCTCTTCTCTTCTCTTCTCTTCTCTTCTCTTCTCTTCTCTTCTCTTCTCTTCTCTTCTCTTCTCTTTCCATTTCATTCTATTCTATTCTATTCTATTCTATTCTATTCTATTCTATTCTATTCTATTCTATTCTATTCTATTCTATTCTATTCTATTCTATTCTATTCTATTCTATTCTATTTCCACTCTATTCTATTCTATTCCATTCCATTCCATTCCATTCCATTCCATTCTTATGTGGCAGCAGCAGAAGGCACCCAGCCTGAACTGCCACACCAAGCAAACCAGTTCTGGCTCTGTGGCTGAGACCTGGGAGCAGATGCAGGCTGCCTGCTTGCAGATGTGGCTGTTGTTAAGGCAACACAAGAGGTGTTTTGTCTGTTCCCCTCCTACAAAGCATAAATATTTTCCTCCTACATTTTCTTCCCATTTCCATAGGTAGCTGCTCGAGCAAATCAACCATGAAAGGTGTACCAGTTGAGTGAACAAGCAAAAAGCTGGAGCTAGTAAACACACAGCCCCCAGCTATGCTCCAGATGCCTTTCTCTGTAGCTGCCTGAGTGGCTTCCCCTGTCTGCGAGGGAGGATGCCGAGCAGGATGCTCACAAAGCTGGGGGCGGGAGAGGTTCAGGCATCTGCTGGCCAAGAAGGCCAAGGGGGTCCTGGGGGGCATTCAGAGGAGTGTGTCCAGCAGAGCCAGGGAGGGTCTCCTCCCCCTCTGCTCTGCCCTGCTGAGACCTCATCTTGACTATTTCATTCAGTTCAGGGCTCCCCAGCTCAGGAGGGACAGGGATCTGCTGGAGAGAGTCCAGTAGAGGGCTGCAAGGCTGCTGAAGGGACTGCAGCACTGCCTGGGGAGGAGAGGCTGAGAGCCCTGGGGCTGTTCAGTCTGGAGAGGAGAAGGCTGAGAGGGATCTGATCAATGTCTATCAAGAGCTGAGGGCTGGGGGTCAGGAAGGAAGGGCCAGGGACAGCCTCTGCTCACTGTGCCCTGGGATAGGCCAAGAGGCAATGGATGGAAAGTGCAGCACAGGAGGTTCCAGCTCAACATGAGGAGGAACTTCTTGCCTGGGAGGCTCCCAGAGCCCTGGAGCAGGCTGCCCAGAGAGGTTGTGGAGTCTCCTTCTGTGGAGCCTTTCCAGCCCTGTCTGGATGTGTTCCTGTGCTGCATTCTATGCCCCTGCTCTGGCAGGGGGGTTGGACTGGAAGATCTGCAGAGCTTCCAACCCCTGACATCCTGTGATCTCCAAGGCTGCAAAAGGATCTCTATGGGTTTGTGAACCCACTTACACTAAAAGCCATATTGCTTGGAGAGCATTTAGATGCTTTTCTAAGGGGCAGCTGAAGCAGAATGAAGTCTGACTTCATTTACCACAGGCTCACAGGGTGTTAGCAGTTGGAAGGGACCTCTGCAGATCCTCCAGTCCAAGCCTAGGACTTGGGGGGATGGAGCAAAACTAGAAGTGGGGAGATTGAGATTGGCTGTTGGGAAGAAGTTGTTGCCCATGAGGGTGGTGAGAGCCTGGCACAGGTTGCCCAGGGAGGTGGTGGCAGCCTCCTGCCTGGAGGTGTTTGCAGCCAGGCTGGAGGTGGCTGTGAGCAACCTGCTGCAGTGTGAGGTGTCCCTGGCCATGGCAGGGGGCTTGGAACTGGCTGAGCCTTGAGGTCCCTACCAACCCTGCCAATTCTGTGGTTCTGTGGAAGCTTTGCTGCAGCTGGCTCTGCTCAGCTGCTGCTGCTCTGTGTCTCTGATCTAGATGAAGAGTAGCAGGAGTGGAAACTTCTCGGATTTAGAATTCATTTCAGGCTTTCAGGATTAAAGGCTCCTTATGTGTCTGCAGGTTGTGTGTGCTACACTTGAAGGCACAGTTGCCAGCCCAGATAAATGGCTCCTGCAGCACTTTACAAGGGAATTATGACTAAATCAATGCTGAGGCTGATTGCAAAGACGTGTGGGGACGGCGGAGATGCTGTGGGGGTTTTTTATCCCCCCCTGCATCTGTCTTGTGCCTCTGGCACGGAGAAAAGTAAATGCAAAGAGTGAAAACTCTCCAAATGGAGACCCAGAAGAACTCTGGCATTTTCATGCTGCACTCTGTGCAGTTGGGAGGTTGCTGCTCCCGACAGAAACCAGCCTGTGGAGGAGGGCACTGGGTTTATGTGAGGACAGTTGTTTGTCTGTGCCTGTCCTTTTCACTAATGAAATCGGAGTGCTCTACTGAGACAATGGCCTTTTGTAGCTGATCCTTCCCCAAATAAAGCAGGGTAAACTGTCAGAGGCCATTTCTGAGCAGGATTAGTGTGGGGCTATAAATACACTTAGTTGTGGAGGTGGAAAGCAAAAGAAACCAACCCAACAACACAACAGAAAACAAACTGCTTGGTCTGGTCCAGGCAAACAAATACAGAGCTGTTTGGTTCCTTCTTTAATGCTCAGCAAGGAACTGAATGTCTCTTCTTCTTCCTGTGCCAGGGAAAGGGGAGGTTGGAGAGAAGGACAAATGTCTTTGATGCAAGAGTGGTCAAGCATTGGAACATGGAGCTGCTGGAGAAGGAGCATCTCCAGACACAGCTGGAGGACAACACGTGAATGGCACTGTTCAGCACTTGTATGCAGAGCAAACTCCAGGCCTGACAGCCTGACCTCAGGGCCAGGCAAGATTATGGAGCAGATCATCCTGGGGGCAATCACTGCACACCTGCAGGACACCTGCAGGACAGCCAAGGGCTCAGGCCCAGCCAGCAGGGATTTAGGAAGGGCAGGACCTGCCTGACCAACCTGATCTCCTTCCATGCCCAGGTGACTGCCTGGTGGATGTGGGGCAGGCTGTGGATGGAGTCTGCCTGGACTCCAGCAAGGCCTTTGACACAGCAAACTGCTGGCCAAGCTGTCAGCCCATGGCTTGGGCAGCAGCTCTCTGAGCTGGGTTAGGAACTGGCTGGAGGCTGAGCCCAGAGAGTGGTGGTGAATGGTGCCACAGCCAGCTGCCAGCCAGGCACCAGTGGTGTGCCCCAGGGAGCAGTGCTGGGCCCCAGCCTGTTCAATATCTTTATTGATGATCTGGAGGAGGGCATTGAGTCCATCCTCAGTAAGTTTGCAGATGTCACCAAGCTGGGGGCAGGAGTTGATCTGCTGGAGGGTAGAGAGGCTCTGCAGAGGGACCTGGACAGGCTGGACAGATGGGCAGAGTCCAACAGGATGGCATTCAACAAGTCCAAGTGCCAGGTGCTACACTTTGACCACAACAACCCCAGGCAGAGCTACAGGCTGGGGTCAAAGTGGCTGAGAGCTGCCAAAGAGAGAGCGACCTGGGGGTGCTGATTGACAGCTGCCTAAACATGAGCCAGCAGTGTGCCCAGGTGGCCAAGAAGCCCAGTGCCACTGGTTAGGCCACACCTTGAGTCCTGTGTCCAGTTCTGGGCCCCTCAGGTTAGGAAAGATGTTGAGATGCTGGAAGGTGTCCAGAGAAGGGCAACAAAGCTGGGGAGGGGTCTGGAGCACAGCCCTGTGAGGAGAGGCTGAGGGAGCTGGGGGTGTTCAGCCTGCAGAAGAGGAGGCTCAGGGGAGACTTTCTTGCTCTCTCCAACTTCCTGAAGGGAGGCTGTAGCCAGGTGGGGGTTGGTCTCTTCTCCCAGGCAAGCAGAACCAGAGCAAGAGGACACAGTCTCAAGCTGTGCCAGGGGAGGTTTAGGTGAGGAGAAAGTTCTTCCCAGCAAGAAAGATTGGCCGTTGGGATGTGCTGCCCAGGGAGGTGGTGGAGTCCCCATCCCTGGAGGTGTTCAGAAAAGGATTGAATGTGGCACTTGGAGCCATGGTTTAGTTGTCAGGAGGGATTAGGTAATAGGTAATAGCTTGGACTTGATGTTCTCTGAGGTCTTTTGTGACCTGCTTGATTCTATGATTCTAAGGAGTTGTTGAGATATTGTTAAGAGATTGGGTTGCTGGAGTTTGTCCAGAGAGGAGCAATGAAGCTGGGGAAGGGTCTGGAGATGAGGGCTGGGAAGGAGCAGCTGAGGGAACTGGGGATCTTTGGTCTGGAGGAGAGGAGGCTGAGGGGAGACCTCATTGCTCTTTGCAGCTCCCTGAAAGGAGGTTGGAATGAGGTCAGTGTTGGTCTCTTCTCCTTGTACCAGGTGATAGAACCAGAGGAAGTGGCCTGAAATTGTGCCAGGGGAGGGTTAGGTTGGAGATTAGAATCATAGAATAGAATCACAGAATCAACCAGGTTGGAAAAGACCTCAGAGCTCATCAAGTCCAACCTAGCACCTAATGCCTAACACCTCCTGACAACTAAACCATGGCTCCAAGTGCCACATCCAAGCCTTTTCTGAACACCTCCAGGGATGGGGACTCCACCACCTCCCTGGGCAGTACATCCCAATGGCCAATTCCTCTTGCTGGGAAGAACTTTCTCCTCACCTTGAGCCTTTCTAAGGGAAGGTAAGGTTGGAGACTGGGAAAGATTTCTTTGCTGCAGGACTGCTCAGGGATTGGAACAGGCTGCCCAGGGAGGTGGTGGAGTCCCCATGCCCAGAGGTGTTTAAGCAAGCTGTGGCCATGGCACTTGGGGATGTGGTTTAATGGCCATGGTGGTGTTGGGTTGAAGGTTGGAGTTGATGATCTTAGAGGTCTCTGCTTCTGTGATCTATCCTTTTGGCTGAGCAAGCTAAACCCAAACCAGCAGCACTGAGAATAGTGTGGTGAAAGGGTGATTCAGGCTTCTGGAGACCTTTGGGGTTTATTCCCCTTCATTTCATTCATGGCTTCAGCAGCCAAGGCAGCAAATTGCTTCACCACGCAGAATTATTGCACTTAATTGTTCTTGGGGTTGCCAAGCTCCTAAAGAGCCTTGGGTAATATATTGCCACTCTAGGAGGTGCTGTTCTTTGAAATAGGCTAAAATCACTCAAAATTCATTTCTGAAGGGCATCTCTTTAGACTTTTCAATCCCTGACTTTGAAAACAAGCTGCATCTGCCATAGAAGCCTCACCCTGCTGTGTTCAGGAAGCACACACCTCTCTTCTCACACTCCTTCACTGTCACTCTTATGCCACTCAACCTAGCCATATCTATTTCAGTGACATTTCCACCTCAATCCAATGACATCCATCAATCTGTGTGGCTAGGCTTGGAACTGAGGAGGTGAAGAGCACAAAATGATGGGGCTAGGGGAAGTTCTTCTCCCCTTCCCCTCTGCCCTGCTGAGACCACACCTGGAATAGTGTGCCTGCACCTGGAGAGGAGTGACAGCAGGCAGCAGCCCAGGTTAGGGCTTGCTCTACTGGAGGGCAGCTCCACAAAGACCTTGGAGTGCTGGTGGGACACAGGACTCAAGGTGTGCCCTAAGCAGTACTGAGCACAGGGCACAATGACCTCCCTACTCCTGCAGGCCACACTGGTGCTGATACAGGCCAGGATGCCATTGGCCTTCTTGGCCCCCTGGGCACACTGCTGGCTCATATTCAGCCTACTCTCAACCCATACCCTTGGGTCTCTCTCTGCCTGGCTGCTCTCAGCCACTCTGCCCCCAGCCTGTAGCACTGCCTGGGGTTGCTGTGGCCAATGTGCAGAACCTGGCCTGCAGTGAAGCTGGAAAGGGACTTTGTCCAAAGTCATGGAGTGAAAGAACAAGGAGTGATGGAAGAAGTTGAACTTGCATTAAACATTAGGAAGGAATTCTTCTCCAGGAGGGTGGTGAGGCACTGCCACAGGTTGCCACAAAACGTTCTGGAGGCTCCAAGCCTGAAAGTATTGAAAGCCAGGTTGGATGGGGTCTTGAGGAAGCTGGTTTAGTAGGAGGTGTCCCATGCCATGGCATTATGGTTGGAACTAGATGATCCTTAAGGCCACTTTCAACCCCAACCATTCTGTGATTGTATGACCTGATGCAGGATGTCAGAATCCAGGTATCCTTTTAATTGTAGCAAGGAGAGCTTTGGAAGAGGTTGAGATGGTGGAACAGGTAGGGCTGGAGAGCAGCCCCAAGGAGAAGGAGCTGGCAGTGCTGGTGGGCAGCAAGCTCTGCATGGGACAGCAATGTGCCCTGGGGGCCAAGAGAGCCAATGGCATCCTGGGGGGCAGGAAGAAAAGTGTGGCCAGCAGAGCTGGGGAGGTTCTGCTCCCCAGCTGCAATCCTGTGTCCAGTTCTGGGCTCCCCAGGTCAAGAGAGACAGAGACCTGCTGGGGAGAGTCCAAGGGAAAGACATGAGGATGGTTAGGGGACTTGAGCATCTGCCCAGGGAGGTTGTGGATGAGCCCTCAAGGGTTGGATGAGGGCCTTGAGCAACCTGGGCTAGTGGGAGGTGTCCCAGCCCATGGCAAATGGGTTGGAACTAGAGGTCCCTTCCAAACCATTCTATGATAACTTAATCATGGGGAGAGGAAGAAAAGAAAGAGAGAAAGAGAGAAAGAAAGAAAGAGAGAAAGAAAGAGAGAAAGAAAGAGAGAGAGAAAGAAAGAGAGAGAGAGAGAAAGAAAGAAAGGAAGAAAGAAAGAAAGAAAGAAAGAAAGAAAGAAAGAAAGAAAGAAAGAAAGAAAGAAAGAAAGAAAGAAAGAAAGAAAGAAAGAAAGAAAGAAAGAAGGAGAGAAAGATAAAAAGGAAGGAAAGAAAAGAAGGAAGGAAGGAAGGAAGAAGAAAGAAAGCAAAAGAAATCAAGAAAGAAAGAGAAGGAGGAAGGGAGGAAGGGAGGGAGGGAGGAAGGAAGGAAGGGAGGAAGGGAGGGAGAGATGGAGGAAGGAAGGAAGGAAGGAAGGAAGGAAGGAAGGAAGGAAGGAAGGAAGGAAGGAAGGAAGGAAGGAAGGAAGGAAGGAAGGAAGGAAGGAAGGAAGGAAGGAAGGAAGGGAGGGAGGAAGGGAGGAAGGAAGGAAGGAAGGAAGGAAGGAAGGAAGGAATAGATAAAGGGAGGGAGGGAGGGAGGAAGGGAGGAAGGAAGGAAGGAAGGAATAGAGAAAGGAAGGGAGGGAGGGAGGGAGGAAGGAAGGAAGGAAGGAATAGAGAAAGGGAGGGAGGAAGGAAGGAAGGAAGGAAGGAAGGAAGGAAGGAAGGAAGGAAGGAAGGAAGGAGGGAAGGAATAGAGGAAGGGAGGGAGGGAGGGAGGAAGGAAGGAAGGAAGGAGGGAAGGAGGGAAGGAATAGAGGAAGGGAGGAAGGGAGGGAAGAAGGGAGGAAGGAAGGAAGGGAGGGATGAAGGAAGGAAGGAAGGGAGGAAGGCAGGCAGGCAGTCCTTTAATGCTGAGGCTGCTAAGATGGTTCTTAAGCTTCTTATTTTCCTGGGAGAGGTTCAGTGCTCGCTTCCTGCATGCAATGCAATGGAGTCATTTGTGCTGACTGACTTCTGCTGCCTGGCTGAAAACACTGCCATGGGTGTCTGAGCTGAGCAGAAACACTTCTGCATTAAGTCAGGCCTCCAGTTCTGGCACTGGAGTGAAAGGCTCTGAAGTAAATGGCAATATTTTCCCTTGTCTGTCCTCTTTCTCTTTGATGCTGGCTTAAAATATCTACCATGAAACACAAACTTGTCTGGGGAGAGCGTTTGGGGGATGTTTTTTAGGAGGCTGGAAATAGAAGGTTGTGGTGCTGAGTGTAACAGGATGGGATCAAGCCTCCTTAAGCACCTCATGATCAGCTGCTGTGCAATTTTAAGAGAGCATGGCACGGCCAACTGGCTCCCACAAAGTTGCAGCAAACTGATCTCTGAGTTCTGTCTGGATCAGGGATTGATCAAGAGCTGAATTCACTGAGAAACAAGAAAGCTTAACTCTCCTCTCCCCTGCAGCACAAGTGTGCTCTGCTCTGCTGAGACCCCACCTGCAGAGCTGGGGCCAGCTCTGGAGCCCCTGTTACAGGAAGGATGTGGAAGGTGTCCAAAGAAGGGCCACAAGGAGGAGCAGAAGGTAGCTGCTCTGCTATGGAGACAGACTGAGGGGTTGTGCAGTCTGGAGAGGAGAAGGCTCCAAGGAGACCTCATTGAGGCCTTTCAGAACCTTAGAGGGGACCTACATGAAGGCAGGGGAAGGACTTTTGAGGGTGTCAGGGAGGGATAGGACTGGGGGGGATGGAGCAAAACTAGAAGTGGGGAGATTGAGATTGGCTGTGAGGAAGAAGTTGTTGCCCATGAGGGTGGTGAGAGCCTGGCACAGGCTGCCCAGGGAGGTGGTGGCAGCCTCCTGCCTGGAGGTGTTTGCAGCCAGGCTGGAGGTGGCTGTGAGCAACCTGCTGCAGTGTGAGGTGTCCCTGGCCATGGCAGGGGGGTTGGAACTGGCTGAGCCTTGGGGTCCCTTCCAGCCCTGACAATTGTATGATTCCATGATTTGTGAACCAGTCTTAGCTTTGGGCAAGCTCTGGTGTCTGGGTCAGCTCAGGCCCCAGTGCCAACACAGATTGGGGGCTGAAGGGATGGATAAGCAGCGGTGGGGAGCAGGATTTGAAGCTGCTGGTGGGTGAAAAGCTGGGTGTGTGCCAGCAGTGTGTATTCCCAGCCCAGAGCCAACCACGTCCTGGGCTAATCCCCAGCAGTGTGGGCAGCAGGTGGAGGGAGGAGATTCTGCCCCTCTGCTGCACTCTGCTGAGACCCCCCCTGCAGTGCTGGGGGCAGCTCTGGAGTCCTCAGCACTTATTTGGGGTTTGGTTTATTTTATTTAGGGTTCTTTAATTTTATGCTGGTTTATTTGGTTAGTAATGGTTATTTGTTTGTTTTATTTAGGGTGCTTTTCTTTTACTTTTTTATGTTGTTTGGTTTAGTATCAGAGTCTCATAGAATCAGGCAGGGGTGGAAGGGACCACAAGGATCAGCCAGTGCCAACCCCCCTGCCATGGGCAGGGACACCCCACACTAGATCAGCCTGGCCACAGCCTCAGCCAGCCTGGCCTTAAACACCTCCAGGGACAGGGCCCCAACCACCTCCCTGGACAACCCATTCCAGGGCTTCACCACTCTCATGGGGAAGAACTTCCTCCTCCCCTCCAGCCTCAATCTCCCCACCTCCAGCTTCATTCCATTCCCCCTGGTCCTAGCACTGCCTGAGATCCTGAGCAGTCCCTCCCCAGCCTTCTTGGAGCCCCCTGCAGATCCTGGAAGGCCACAATGAGGTCACCTCGGAGCCTTCTCTTCTCCAGACTGAACAGCCCCAACTCCCTCAGTCTGTCCTCACAGCAGAGCAGCTCCAGCCCTCTGCTCCTCCTCCTGGCCCTTCTCTGGACACCTTCCAGCACCTCCAGATCCCTCTTGCAATAGGGGCTCCAGAACTGGAGGCAGTACTCCAGGTGGGGTCTCAGCAGAGCTGAGCAGAGGGGCAGAATCCCCTCCCTGGCCCTGCTGGCCACACTTCTCTTGCTGCAGCCCAGGCTCTGCTTGGCTCTCTGGGCTGCAAGTGCACACTGAGAGCTCCTGGTGAGCTTCTCCTCCCCCAGCACCCCCAAGTCTCTCTCCTCAGGGCTGCTTTCCAGCCAGTCCCTGCCCAGCCTGCATTTGTGCCTGGGGTTGCCTCGACTCAGCTGCAGGACCCTGCCCTTGGTCTTGTTGAACCTCCTGAGGTTGTCCTGGGCCCAGCTCTGCAGCCTGTCCAGGTCCCAGCTCTGCAGC
>NC_071648.1:5672500-5730000 GCF_014839835.1 Dryobates pubescens | reverse complement strand
GGAGAAGAGGAGGCTGAGGGGAGACCTCATTGCTGTCTACAGCTCCCTGAAAGGAGGTCCCAGGAAGTTTTGAAGGCCAGGCTGGATGTGGCAGTGAGCAACCTGCTCTAGTGGCAGGGAGGCTTGGGACTGGATGATCCTTGAGGTCCCTTCCAACTCTGGCAATTCTGATTCTCAGGTGGCAGAACCTATTTCCTTGAAGGACCCAGGACTAAGCTGAGAATCCCAAACCAAAGGCAATCCATTACTGCCCAGATGGAAACCTTTTCCTTTTTCACATGCTTTGTTAATGTCCTTGAGTGTGGCTTGCATTTGGGGGGGGTTGGTAATTTCCTTTTGGGGTGAGGTGTGGGGTTGTTTTTTTTTGTGTGGAAACCTAAGGCCAGATATTTACTGTTCCTAGATGTACCTTTGTAGGGTCTTAGCACTTCCTATCCAATCAAGGTTTGTCTTGGGCAGGGGAAAATCCTATCTGGAAAGCAGTTCATGGAAAAAAGAGGAGAGTTTGCAGCAGCATAAATTCCTTACCCTGAATGGAACCATGTCAAAGCTGTTGACTGGATTTCACTGGAGCATTTTAGGCCAGATGAGCTTCTGCCTATAGTTTTTGATATCCACAGGAAACCTGTACTGCTGAAGCCCCTCTGAGCTGGAAAGAATCAAGAATCACAGAATGATAGGGAGACAAGAGAGCAGAGGCTGTCCCTGTCCCTCCCCAGCCCTCAGCTCTTGATAGACATTGATCAGATCCCTCTCAGCCATCTCCTCTGCAGACTGAACAGCCCCAGGGCTCTCAGCCTCTCCTCCCCAGGCAGTGCTGCAGTCCCTTCAGCAGCCTTGGAGCCCTCTGCTGGACTCTCTCCAGCAGATCCCTGTCCCTCCTGAGCTGGGGAGCCCAGAGCTGGATGCAATATTGCAGGTGAGGTCTCAGCAGGGCAGAGCAGAGGGGGAGGAGAACCTCCCTGGCTCTGCTGGCCACACTCCTCTGAATGCACCCCAGGATCCCCTTGGCCTTCTTGGCTCCCAGGGCACATTGCTGTCCCATGCAGAGCTTGCTGCCCACCAGCACTGCCAGCTCCTTCTCCTTGGGGCTGCTCTCCAGCCCTACCTGTTCCACCATCTCAACCTCTTCCAAAGCTCTCCTTGCTACAATTAAAAGGATACCTGGATTCTGACATCCTGCATCAGGTCATACAATCACAGAATGGTTGGGGTTGAAAGTGGCCTTAAAGATCATCTAGTTCCAACCACAATGCCATGGCATGGGACACCTCCTACTAAACCAGCTTCCTCAAGACCCCATCCAACCTGGCTTTCAATACTTTCAGGCTTGGAGCCTCCAGAACTTTTTGTGGCAACCTGTGGCAGTGCCTCACCACCCTCCTGGAGAAGAATTCCTTCCTAATGTTTAATGCAAGTTCAACTTCTTCCATCACTCCTTGTTCTTTCACTCCATGACTTTGGACAAAGTCCCTTTCAAGCTTCACTGGAGGCCAGGTTCTGCACATTGGCCACAGCAACCCCAGGCAGTGCTACAGGCTGGGGGCAGAGTGGCTGAGAGCAGCCAGGCAGAGAGAGACCCAAGGGTATGGGTTGAGAGTAGGCTGAATATGAGCCAGCAGTGTGCCCAGGGGGCCAAGAGGGCCAATGGCATCCTGGCCTGCATTAGGAACAGTGTGGCCAGCAGGAGCAGGGAAGTCATTGTGCCCTGTGCTCAGCACTGCTCAGGCCACACCTTGAGTCCTGTGTCATTGGGACACTTGAAGGTGTCCAGAGAAGGGCAAGGAGGCTGGGGAGGGGTCTGGAGCACAGCCCTGGGAGGAGAGGCTGAGGGAGCTGGGGTTGCTTAGCCTGGAGAAGAGGAGGCTCAGGGGAGACCTCATTGCTCTCTACAACTCCCTGAAGGGAGGTTGTAGCCAGGTGGGGGTTGGTCTCTTCTCCCAGGCAAGCAGCACCAGAACAAGAGGACACAGTCTCAAGCTGTGCCAGGGGAGGTTTAGGCTGAAGGTGAGGAGAAAGTTCTTCCCAGACAGAGAGATTGGCCATTGGGATGTGCTGCCCAGGGAGGTGGTGGAGTCTCCATCCCTGGAGGTGTTTAGGATGAGCCTGGATGAGGCACTTGGTGCCATGGTTTAGTTGATCAGATGGTGCTGGGTGATAGGCAGGACTGGATGATCTTGAAGGTCTTTCCCAACCTGGTTAATTCTACTCTATTCTCTTCTATATTTTGGTTGCACAGCATGGGTTCTAATTAGCTCCCAGAGCAGCCATGCCCTGACTTGGATGCTGCATGCAACACTTTATCCAATGATGAGGATATCCATTACTGTAATTACATAATCATCTGCTTAAGCAGTTCCATCACACTGGAATAGAGAAAGCCTTCCTTGTTGTGTGTCTGTGTACACAGACACACCAATTATTACTGAACTTGTAAAGAAAATAACAGTATTGAGCACTTTGAGGCCACTGCCAAAGGCCCTGAACTCAAATTTCACAGACACATAAAATCACAGAATGTGAGGGGCTGGAAGGGACCTCCAGAGCTCACCCAGCCCAAGCCCCCTGCCAGAGCAGGAGCACCCAGAGCAGCTCACACAGCAACACATCCAGGCAGGGCTTGAAGAGCTCCAGAGAGGGAGACTCCACAACCCCCCTGGGCAGCCTGCTCCAGGCTTCTCTCACCCTCCCAGGGGAAAAATTCTTCCTCCTCTTTCCATGGCACTTCCTCTGCCTCAGCTTCCACCACTGCCCCTGGTGCTGGCATTGGGCATGCCCCAGCAGAGCCTGGCTCCAGCCTCTGGGCACTGCCCCTGCACAGCTTTAGCAGCAGCAAGGAGCTCACCCTCAGGCTCCTCCTCTGCAAGCTCCAGAGCCCTCAGCTCCCTCAGGCTCTGCTCCTAAGGAAGATCTTCCACTGCCTGCAGCATCTTTGTGGCTGTGTGCTGGACTCTCTCAAGCTGCTCTCTGAGGTCCTTCTTGACCTGAGGGGCTCAGAACTGGACACAAGATTCCAGATGGAATGGAATGGAGTGGAATGCAATAGAATTAACCAGATTGAAAAAGACCTCAGAGATCATGTCCAACCTATCCTGTGCTAGGAGGACTCAGTCACCCAACCTATCACCCAACACCATCTAATCAACTAAACCATGGCACCAAGTGCCTCATCCAGGCTCTTCCTCAACACCTCCAGGGATGGGGACTCCACCACCTCCCTGGGCAGCACATCCCAATGGCCAATCTCTGTGTCTGGGCAGAGTTTTCTCTTCACCTCCAGCCTAAACCTCCCCTGGCACAGCTTGAGACTGTGTCCTCTTGTTCTGGTGCTGGTTGCCTGGGAGAAGAGACCAACCCCCACCTGGCTACAACCTCCCTTCAGGGAATTGTAGAGAGCAATGAGGTCTCCCCTGAGCCTCCTCTTCTCCAGGCTAAGCAACCCCAGCTCCCTCAGCCTCTCCTCACAGGGCTGTGCTCCAGACCCCTCCCCAGCCTTGTTGCCCTTCTCTGGACACCTTCCAGCATCTCAACATCTTTCCTAACCTGAGGGGCCCAGAACTGGACACAATATTCCAGATGTCCCTGTGCCCAGCACTGGTGAGGCCACAGATTGAATTCTGACTTGAGATTTGGGCCACCCACTTTGACAAAGCCATGGAGGTGCTGGAGCATGTCCAGAGAAGGGCAACAAAGATGTTGAAGGACCTGGAGCACAAGTCTTATGGGGAGTGGCTGAGGGAGCTCATGATTTTCATGCTGGATAAGGGGAGGCTGAAGGCTTTCTACAGCTCCATTGAGATGAGGTTGGAGTGAGGTGGGGGTTGGTCTCTTCTCCCTAGACTGAGAGGAAATGGCCTGAAGTTGTGCCAGGGGAGGGTTAGATTGGAGATTAGGAACAATTCCCACTGGAACAGGCTGCCCATGGAGGTGGCTGAGTCATGTTCCCAGCAGGTGCTCATGAAACCTGTGGATATGACACTTCAGGCCATGGTTTGATGGCCCATGGTGATCTGAGGTTGAAGGCTGGACTCGATGGGCTTAGAGGTCTCATCCAACTGCCACCATTCTGTGAGGGTCTATTTCTGTCAATCCCTAGAGGAAGAGCAAGTAGTGTTAGAATAGAATAGAATGAACCAGGTTGGAAGAGACCTTCAAGATCATCACATGCAGCCTATCATCCTACACCACCTAATCAACTAACCCATGGCACCAAGCACCCTATCAAGTCTCCTCCTGAACACCTCCAGTGATGGTGACTCCACCACCTCCCTGGGCAGCACATCCCAATGGGCAATGTTGAAGGAATTGCTCCAAGAACTTGCTTGGGAGGTGTAGGAAACAAAGACACTTGTTCTGAGCTGTGAAATATGCCTGGGCCAAGGGTATTGGATAGGATGGAAAGAGGGAGGCAGAGCTCACATTGATCAGAAAGGAGGTCACGCTACAGGTTGTACTGGAGACAGTCACAATTGCATTAGCAGCAGTGAGTTTGACATTAGATGTCATGTTCAGTTGGAGCTTATTGGAGGTGATGGCCATGGCTGCAAGGGTGGTGAGAAGGCAGGTGATTGTTTTATCTAATCACTCAGAGATCAGTGGGACTGTGGCCAAATGCTGCTGAAAGGAAGAGAGGAAAATAACTTGGTGTTGTTAAGGTGTGCTTTCCTAGGGGAGCTTTCATTGAGCTTCTCTCTCTCTCTCTGCATCTGTCTTCTTCTGGCAGAAACATGGAAGCTGACAGTAGCCTGGTAGGAGCTAGGAATGGATTTAGGAGGGGCAGGTCCTGCCTGACCAACCTGATCCTCCTCCATGCCCAGGTGACTGCCTGGTGGATGTGGGGCAGGCTGTGGATGGAGTCTGCCTGGACTCCAGCAAGGCCTTTGACACTGTCCCCCACAGCAAACTGCTGGCCAAGCTGTCAGCCCCTGGCTGGGACAGCAGCTCTCTGAGCTGGGTTAGGAACTGGCTGGAGGCTGAGCCCAGAGAGTGGTGGTGAATGGTGCCAAAGCCAGCTGGCAGCCAGGCACCAGTGGTGTGCCCCAGGGATCAGTGCTGGGCCCCATCCTCTTTAACATCTTCATTGATGATCTGGATGAGGACATTGAGTCCACCAGCAGTAAATTTGCAGATGACACCAAGCTGGGGACAGGAGTTGGTCTGTTAGAGGGCAGAGAGGCTCTGCAGAGGGACCTGGACAGGCTGGGCAGAATCCAAGTGCATGAGATTTAACAAGTCTGAGTGCTTTGTTCTGCACTTTGGCCACAACAACCCCATCCAGTGCTGCAGGCTGCAGGGCTCTGCTCTGCTGAGACCATGCCTGGAGCTCTGGGGCCAGTTCTGGAGCCTCTACTGTAGAAAGGATCTGGAGGTGCTGGAAGGTGTCCTGAGGAGGGCCAGGAGGAGGAGCAGAGGACTGAAGCTCCTCTCCTATGGAGACAGACTGAGGGAGTTGGGGCTGTTCAGTCTGGCTCCAAAGAGACTTTCTTGTGGCCTTCCAAGATCTGCAGGGGGCTCCAAGAAAACTGGGGAGGGACTTTTGAGGGTGTCAGGGAGGGATAGGACTGGGGGGGATGGAGCAAAACTAGAAGTGGGGAGATTGAGATTGGCTGTGAGGAAGAAGTTGTTGCCCAGGAGGGTGGTGAGAGCCTGGCACAGGCTGCCCAGGGAGGTGGTGGCAGCCTCCTGCCTGGAGGTGTTTGCAGCCAGGCTGGAGGTGGCTGTGAGCAACCTGCTGCAGTGTGAGGTGTCCCTGGCCATGGCAGGGGGGTTGGAACTGGCTGAGCCTTGAGGTCCCTTCCAACCCTGACAGTTCTGTGGTTCTGTGATTTTTGACACTTTCTATTTCCAAGGAGGTGACAGAACCCAAAACTTTCTCATCATCCTGTAAATGAAAATGATTATGTCAAGAATGAGGGGGAAAAAGAAAACATCAACCAACACACAAATGAAACCAACTCCCTGCAAGAAAACCTCTCAGAGCTGCACAATCAACACCACAGTAAGCAAGGAGTGTGGAAATTGTTGGCAGTGAGCTAATGCAAAGGGAATAAAGGCAGAACTATTTGCCTCATATCTGCAGTAATGAAAGCCTGGGTTCCCTAACAAGGAAGCCTTTCTTTTGGTTGTGCTTCTCCATTTGACTTGGTCTCTAGGTACCTCCATCAGCTGCAGTGTCCATACCAGGTTGATGTCATCAAAATGAAGTGTTCCATTTCATACAGTCATAGAATTGTGTTGCTTAAGTCCAACCATCAACCTAACAGCACCAAGGCCATTAAACCATGTCCCCAGTCACAGCACCACAGGAACACTCCGGTTGGAAAAGAGCCTCAGGGTCACCAAGTTCAACCCAGAGCCCTGCTCTGCAAGGCTCACCCCTAAACCACAGCCCCAAGCACCACAGCCAAACCACCTGGAAACACAGCCAGGCTTGGGGACTCCACCACCTCCCTGGGCAGCACATTCCAAGCCCTGACCACTCCTGACAGGAAAAAATCCTTCCTACTGCCCAGTCTGAACCTCCCCAGTCACAGCTTGAGGCCATTCCCTCTTGTTCTGTCACTAATGACCTGGGAGCAGAGACCAGCACCAAGCTCTCCACAACCTCCTTGCAGGGAGCTGTAGAGAGCCAGGAGGTCTCCCCTCAGCCTCCTCTCTTTCACACTAAGCAGCCCCAGCTCCTTCAGTCTCTCTCCATCAGATTCCTTCTCCAGGCCCTTCCCAGCTTCCTTGCCCTGCTCTGCCCTGGCTCCAGCACCTCCACATCTCTCTTGCATTGAGCTGCCCAGAACTGGTCACAACACTCTGTGGCAATGAGGTCTCCTTTCAGCCTCCTATTCTCCAGAACCAAACACCTCCACTTCCCTCACCTGCCCCCTCCCCTGTTCTCCAGGTCCTTAACCAGCTCCTTTGCCCTCCTCTGCACCTCTTCCAGCCCTTCAATGTCATTCTTGGACTGAGGGACCCCAAACTGACCTCAGTACTCGAGGTGTGGCCTCACCAGAGTCAAGTACAGGAGGAGAATTCCTGCCCTACTCCTGCTGCTCACACTGATCCAGGCCAGGATGCTGCTGAAAACAATTTTGCTGTGTCCTGCAAAAGAAAAGACCTCCAAGGTCATTAAACCCAAACTTCAACCCAACACCACCATGGCCATCAAACCATGTGCCCAGGTGCCATGGCCACAGGTTTCTGGATCACCTCCAGGGCTGGTGACTCCACCACCTCCCTGGGCAGCCTGTTCCACTGCCTGACCACTCTTGCAGGAAAGACCATTGGCCCCAATGTCCACTGTGGGACAAAATCTGTCCTGAGAAGGAAAACAGGTACATTTGTGCTGCTGGGAACCTCAAAGGCTTTGGAGATGCTGGCCTCACCAACTTTGTTGCCCTTCTCTGGTCATGCTCCAGCAAGTCAACCTCCTTCCTAAACTGAGGAGCCCAGAACTGTACTCTCAGAAGGGCTTCATGCCTTCACAGAATCACAGAAACACTCAGGTGGGTAAAGACCCTCCTGATCACCAAGTCCAACCCAGAACCCTGCTCTATAAGGTTTGCCCTAACCCATAGCCCCAAGCACCACAGCCAAACTACCTCTAAACGCATCCAGGGCGGCTGACTCCACCACCTCCCTGGGCAGCCTGTTCCACTGCCTGACCTCCCTTGCAGGAAAGACCATCAACCCCAATGTCCACTGTGGGACCAAATCTGTCCTGAGAAGGAAAACAGGTACATTTGTGCTGCTGGGAACCTCAAAGGCTTTGGAGATGCTGGCAGCAAGCGGTGGCAGCAAACTTCCGCTGCCCGAAGGCAGCGCAGCGCTCCCCATGCAAGCCGTGTCCGTGGCACGCCGTGGGCAGGCAGCTGTGTGCTTTGGAAGCCACCTGAGCTGGGTGTGATGTTGAGCCCAAAGTGATAGGATGTAGGATAGGATAGGATAGGATAGGATAGGATAGGATAGGATAGGATAGGAAAGGATAGGATAGGATAGGATAGGATAGGATGGGATAGACCAGGTTGGAAGAGACATTCAAGATCATCGTGTCCAACCTATCATCCAACACCACCTAATCAACTAACCCATGGCACCAAGCACCCTACCAAGTCTCCTCCTGAACACCTCCAGTTATGGTGACCACCACCTCCCTGGGCAGCTCATCCCAATGGCCAATCACTGTCTGCGTAAAACTTCCTCCTTACCTCCAGTCTAAACCTCCCCTGGTGCAGCCTGAGACTGTGTCCTCTTGTTCTGGTGCTGGGTGCCTGGGAGAAGAGACCAACCCCCACCCGGCTACAACCTCCCTTCAGGGAGTTGGAGAGAGCAATGAAGTCTGCCCTGAGCCTCCTCTTCTCCAGCCTAAGCAAGCCCAGCTCCCTCAGCCTCTCCTCACAGGGCTGTGCTCCAGACCCCTCCCCAGCTTTGTTGCCCTTCTCTGGACACCTTCCAGCAAGTCAACCTCCCTCCTAAACTGAGGAGCCCAGAACTGTACTCTCAGAAGGGCTTCATGCCTTCACAGAATCACAGAAACACTCAGGTAGGTAAAGACCCTCCTGATCACCAAGTCCAACCCAGAACCCTGCTCTATAAGGTTTGCCCTAACCCACAGCCCCAAGCACCACAGCCAAACTACCTCTAAACGCATCCAGGGCGGCTGACTCCACCACCTCCCCGGGCAGCCTGTTCCACTGCCTGACCTCCCTTGCAGGAAAGACCATTGGCCCCAATGTCCACTGTGGGACCAAATCTGTCCTGAGAAGGAAAACAGGTACATTTGTGCTGCTGGGAACCTCAAAGGCTTTGGAGATGCTGGCAGCAAGCGGTGGCAGCAAACTTCCGCTGCCCGAAGGCACGCAGCGCTCCCCATGCAAGCCGTGTCCGTGGCACGCCGTGGGCAGGCAGCTGTGTGCTTTGGAAGCCACCTGAGCTGGGTGTGATGTTGAGCCCAAACTGACAGGATGTAGGATAGGATAGGATAGGATAGGATAGGATAGGATAGGATAGGATAGGATAGGATAGGATAGGATAGGATAGGATAGGATAGAATAGACCAGTTTGGAAGAGACCTTCAAGATCATTGTGCCTAACCTATCATCCAACACCACCTAATCAACTAACCCATGGCACCAAGCACCCTGTCATGTCTCCTCCTGAACACCTCCAGTGATGGGGACTCCACCACCTCCCTGGGCAGCACATCCCAATGGCCAATCACTCTCTCTGTGTAGAACTTCCTCCTAACCTCCAGTCTAAACCTCCCCTGGTGCAGCCTGAGACTGTGTCCTCTTGTTCTGGTGCTGCTTGCCTGGCAGAAGAGACCAACCTCTGCCTGTCTACAACCCCCTTTAAGGTAGTTGCAGAGAGCAAGAAGGTCTCCCCTGAGCCTCCTCTTCTCCAGGCTAAGCAACCCCAGCTCCCTCAGCCTCTCCTCACAGGGCTGTGTTCCAAACCCCTCACCAACTTTGTTGCCCTTCTCTGGACACCTTCCAGCAAGTCAACCTCCCTCCTAAACTGAGGAGCCCAGAACTGTACTCTCAGAAGGGCTTCATGCCTTCACAGAATCACAGAAACACTCAGGTTGGTAAAGACCCTCCTGATCACCAAGTCCAACCCAGAACCCTGCTCTATAAGGTTTGCCCTAACCCACAGCCCCAAGCACCACAGCCAAACTACCTCTAAATGCATCCAGAGCGGCTGACTCCACCACCTCCCCGGGCAGCCTGTTCCACTGCCTGACCTCCCTTGCAGGAAAGACCATCAACCCCAATGTCCACTGTGGGACCAAATCTGTCCTGAGAAGGAAAACAGGTACATTTGTGCTGCTGGGAACCTCAAAGGCTTTGGAGATGCTGGCAGCAAGCGGTGGCAGCAAACTTCCGCTGCCCGAAGGCAGAGCAGCGCTCCCCATGCAAGTCGTGTCCGTGGCACGCCGTGGGCAGGCAGCTGTGTGCTTTGGAAGCCACCTGAGCTGGGTGTGATGTTGAGCCCAAACTGACAGGATATAGGATAGGATAGGATAGGATAGGATAGGATAGGATAGGATAGGATAGGATAGGATAGGATAGGATAGGATAGGATAGGATAGGAAAGGATAGGATAGGATAGGATAGGATAGGATAGGATAGACCAGGTTGGAAGAGACATTCAAGATCATCGTGTCCAACCTATCATCCAACACCACCTAATCAACTAACCCATGGCACCAAGCACCCTGTCATGTCTCCTCCTGAACACCTCCAGTGATGGGGACTCCACCACCTCCCTGGGCAGCACATCCCAATGGCCAATCACTCTCTGTGTAAAACTTCCTCCTAACCGCCAGCCTAAACATCCCCTGGCGCAGCCTGAGACTGTGTCCTCTTGTTCTGGTGCTGGTTGCCTGGGAGAAGAGACCAACCTCTGCCTGTCTACAACCCCCTTTAAGGTAGTTGCAGAGAGCAATAAGGTCATCCCTGAGTCTCCTCTTCTCCAGGCTAAGCAACCCCAGCTCCCTCAGCCTCTCCTCACAGGGCTGTGCTCCAGACCCCTCACCAACTTTGTTGCCCTTCTCTGGACACGCTCCAGCAAGTCAACCTCCCTCCTAAACTGAGGAGCCCAGAACTGTACTCTCAGAAGGGCTTCATGCCTTCACAGAATCACAGAAACACTCAGGTGGGTAAAGACCCTCCTGATCACCAAGTCCAACCCAGAACCCTGCTCTATAAGGTTTGCCCCTAACCCACAGCCCCAAGCACCACAGCCAAACTACCTCTAAACGCATCCAGGGCGGCTGACTCCACCAGCCTGTTCCACTGCCTGACCTCCCTTGCCGGAAAGACCATCAACCCCAATGTCCACTGTGGGACCAAATCTGTCCTGAGAAGGAAAACAGGTACATTTGTGCTGCTGGGAACCTCAAAGGCTTTGGAGATGCTGGCAGCAAGCGGTGGCAGCAAAATTCCGCTGCCCGAAGGCAGCGCAGCGCTCCCCATGCAAGCCGTGTCCGTGGCACGCCGTGGGCAGGCAGCTGTGTGCTTTGGAAGCCACCTGAGCTGGGTGTGATGTTGAGCCCAAAGTGACAGGATGTACTCTCAGAAGGGCTTCATGCCTTTAGAACTGGGCTGGCACTAATTGGATTCCTGGGGCTGGTGCGTGGGAAGAATGAGACACTCGGTGCTGGGCGGCGTTTCTCGAAAGCGTTTTGTAACGCTGCTGACATTCATCTGTGACAAACAATGCCTGGAACAGGGCTGCACGGGGGAGGAAGGGGGTTGAAGTGAAAGACAGAAGTGTGAACACAGTGTTAGGCTCTTGGGTCTGGTGTCTCATGGGTGATATTGTCATAGAATCATAGGATCAACCCGCTTGGAAAAGACCTCAGAGATTGCCAAGTCCAACCTAGTACCTTATACCTAACACCTCCTGACAACTCAACCATGGCTCCCAGTGCCATGTCCAAGCCTTTGTGGAACACCTCCAGGGATGGGGACTCCACCAGCTGCCTGGGCAGCACATCCCAATGGCCAATTACTCTTTCTATGAAGAATTTCTTCTTAACATCCAGCCTAAACCTCCCCTGGCACAGCTTGAGACTGTGTCCTCTTGTTCTGGTGCTGGCTGCCTGGGAGAAGAGACCAACCCCCACCTGGCTACAACCTCCCTTCAGGCAGTTGGAGAGAGCAAGAAGGTCTCCCCTGAGCCTCCTCTTCTGCAGGCTAAGCAACCCCAGCTCCCTCAGCCTCTCCTCACAGGGCTGTGCTCCAGACCCCTCCCCAGCTTTGTTGCCCTTCTCTGGACACCTTCAAGTCTCTCAATGTCCTTCTTAAGTTGAGGAGCCCAGAACTGGACACAGGACTCAAGGTGTGGCCTAAGCAGTGCTGAGCACAGGGCACAATGACTTCCCTGCTCCTGCTGGCCACACTAATGCTGATGCAGGCCAGGATGCAATTGGCCTTCTTGGCCCCCTGTGCACACTGCTGGCTCATGTTCAGCTGCTGCCCACCACTACCCCCAGGTCCCTCTCTGCCTGGCTGCTCTCAGCCACTCTGACCCCAGCCTGTAGCACTGCCTGGGGTTGTTGTGACCAAAGTGCAGCATCCAGCACTTGGACTTGTCCAATGCCAACCTGTTGGACTCTATTCTTCTGCCCAGCCTGTCCAGGTCCCTCTGCAGAGCTCTCCAACCCTCTAACAGACGCACACCTGCTCCCAGCTTGGTGTCATCTGCAAACTTACTGATGATGGACTCAAAGCCCTCATCCAGATCATCCATAAAGCTGTTGAACAGGATATTGTCTCTGTGCAAAAGCAGAGTACTCCAGGGCAGACAGCAGCACCTGATAGAACCTACTTGAGAGTTCCCTTAGGAACAGGGAAGGGATCTCGTGCCACTTAGCACATTCTTGAGCATACTCAGAGAAGTCATTTTTCTCTCTGCTTGTTTCATTTTGTTGTGTGATTTTTGCTGGTGTTTATTGGTTGTTTCTCCTGCTTTTTTTTTTTCCCACCCTGAGATGAAGGAGTTATGATCAATTGCTACCCACTGCTCTAAGTCATGTTCTTGATGGATAGGGAACAAAAAAACCCCCAAAGCAGCCTCTTTAGCCCACAGGGCTGCCTGTGAATCATCCATATCTGATGGTACAACCTTTGTCTCTAGTTGCACTTCTTCCTAAAATGGTGCTTGCAAGACTTGGCAACGCTGCTGGAGTGGAAAATGAGAATCCTCCTGACTCTTCTAGCACATTTGGCAGAGTCCGAGATTCTTGCTTACCACCCTGCAGGCCTCCAGCTGAGTCACTAACCACAATGCTCTGAGACTCCAGGACGTCTTAGCAAGCTTCCAGTCACTCTGACATCACGTTTCAGAGGGAGCCCAAGCACCTCCAGATGTCTTCCTTTCAGATTTGAAGTTCTCCAAGCTGAACATCACTGGAAGTGTTTAAAAAGAGCCTGGATGAGGCACTTGGTGCCATGGTTTAGTTGATCAGATGGTGCTGGGTGAGAGGTTGGACTGGATGATCTCTGAGGTCTTTTCCAACCTGGTTAATTCAATTCAACTCAATTCAATTCAATTCAATTCAATTCAATTCAATTCAATTCAATTCTATTCAAATTCTATTCTATTCCATCCCATCCCATCCCATTCCATTCCACTCCATTCCATCCCATCCAATCCCATCCTATTCTATTCCATCCCATCCCATCCCATTCCATCCCATCCCATCCCATTCCATCCCATCCCATTCCATTCTATTCTATCCTATCCTATCCCATCCCATCCCATCCCATTCCATTCCATTCCATTCCATCCCATTCCATTCTATTCTATCCTATCCTATCCCATCCCATCCCATTCCATCCCATTCCATTCCATCCAATCCCATCCTATTCTATTCTATTCCATCCTATTCCATCCCATCCCATCCCATCCCATTCCATTCTATTCTATCCTATCCTATCCCATCCCATTCCATCCCATCCCATTCCATCCCATTCCATTCCATTCCATTCCATTCCATTCCATTCCATCCCATCCCATCCCATTCCATCCCATTCCATTCCATTCCATTCCATTCCATTCCATCCCATCCCATTCCATTCCATCCCATCCCATCCCATTCCATCCCATTCCATTCCATTCCATTCCATTCCATCCCATCCCATCCCATTCCATCCCATCCCATCCCATCCCATCCCATCCCATCCCATCCCATCCCATTCCATCCCATCCCATCCCATCCCATCCCATCCCATCCCATCCCATCCCATCCCATTCCATTCCATCCAATCCCATCCTATCCCACCCCAACCCATCCCATTGCATCCCATTCCATTCCATCCAATCCCGTCCCGTTCTATTCTATTCTATTCTATTCTATTCTATTCCATTCCATTCTACTCTATTCTATTCTATTCTATTCTATTCTATTCTATTCTATTCTATTCCATTCCATTCCATTCCATTCCATTCCATTCCATTCCATTCCATTCCATTCTATTTTCTGAACTCCCATCATTTGAACAAGGCTTAGCAGCTCTGGAAATCAGATGGTTCATGGAGGTACCAGAAATGTTTAGTTCAAGTCTGAGCTCCAGCTCTGTCAACACTCTGGGGGTGCTGGTCTGGAGCACAGCCCTGTGAGGAGAGGCTGAGGGAGCTGGGGTTGCTTAGCCTGGAGAAGAGGAGGCTCAGGGGATACCTCATTGCTCTCTACAACTACCTGAAGGGAGGTTGTAGCCAGGTGGGGGTTGGTCTCTTCTCCCAGGCAAGCAGCACCAGAACAAGAGGACAGTCTGAAGCTGTGCCAGGGGAGGTTTAGGCTGGAGGTGAGGAGAAAGTTCTTCCCAGACAGAGATTGGCCCTTGGGATGTGCTGCCCAAGGAGGTGGTGGAGTCCCCATCCCTAGAGGTGTTTAAGAAGAGCCTGGATGAGGCACTCAGTGCCAAGGTCTAGTTGATTAGATAGGGTTGGGTGATCAATAGGATTTGATGATCTTGGAGGTCTCTTCCAGCTTGGCTGTTTCTGTGATTGATGACCAGCACAATATGAGCCAGCAGTGTGCTCAGGTGGCCAGAAGGCCAATGGCTTCCTGGCTTGCATCAGGAATAATGTGGCCAGCAAGTTGTAGCTAGCTGGGGGTTGGTCTCTTCTCCCAGGCAACCAACATCAGAACAAGAGGACACAGTCTCAAGCTGTGCCAGGGGAGGTTTAGGCTGGAGGTGAGGAGAAAGTTCTTCCCAGAAAGGATAATTGGCCTTTGGGATGTGCTGCCCAGGGAGTCCCAACCCCTGGAGGTGTTCAGAAAAGGCTTGCATGTGGCACTTGGAGCCATGGTTTAGTTGTCCCTCTGCAGAGCTCTCCTACCCTCTAACAGATCAACTCCTGCCCCCAGCTTGGTGTCATCTGCAAACTTACTGATGATGGACTCAAACCCCTCATCCAGATCATCAATAAAGGTATTGAACAGGCTGGGGCCCAGAGCTATGATCTAGTAGACAACAGACTAAGACCCAGGTGAAATCATCTTGCATGATGCAGTGAAGCTGTGCAGATCGCTGGCGAGCAGATGAAGCTGGCTCCGAAGTTTGGTGGAAAGTTACTATAAAGCAGAGAAAAGATCAGGCAGAAGCATCCCATCTCCAGCTGAAATGGCAGGGATTAGAGTAGGCTGAATGTTTCACCAATGTGCAGATTTGGCAAGGATCTGAAGAGGGATTGGAATCCTCTCCAGATCCTTGAGGGGCTGGAAGCAGTGTCTGCCTTTGGTCATGTTCTGTCAGCCTTGCTGCGGCGCTGACGTCAGTCACGCAATATGTTTGCTCCCAGGGAGCGCACAGAATAGCTCTGTGACTAAGAGCCACTACCTTGGACCACTTTGTGGGGTGTCTGCAATGAAGGTACTCGAGGCAAGCTTTGGAAAGCTCCTTATTGCAGCTCTGAACAACCTTTTGTGGTCTGCAAATGGAATTGTTCCTTTTCATGCCTGTAGAGGTGGGGGAGGAGAAGCTGAAGAGGAGGCAGCAGGGAGCACTTGCAGCCCAGGGAGCCAAGCAGAGCCTGGGCTGCAGCAAGAGAAGTGTGGCCAGCAGGGCCAGGGAGGGGATTCTGCCCCTCTGCTCCACTCTGCTGAGACCACAGCTGCAGCTCTGGGGCCAGCTCTGGAGCCTCTGTGCCAGGAAGGCTCTGGAGGGGCTGGAAGGTGTCCAGAGAAGGGCCATGAGGAGGAGCAGAGGGCTGGAGCTGCTCTGCTGTGGGGACAGACTGAGGGAGTTGGAGCTGTTCAGTCTGGCTCCAAGGAGACCTTCTTCTGGCCTTCCAGGATCTGCAGGGGGCTCCAAGAAAGCTGGGGAGGGACTTTTGAGGGTGTCAGGGAGGGATAGGACTGGGGGGGATGGAGCAGAAGTAGAAATGGGGAGATTGAGATTGGCTGTGAGGAAGAAGTTGTTGCCCATGAGGGTGGTGAGAGCCTGGCACAGGTTGCCCAGGGAGGTGGTGGCAGCCTCCTGCCTGGAGGTGTTTGCAGCCAGGCTGGAGGTGGCTGTGAGCAACCTGCTGTGGTGTGAGGTGTCCCTGCCCATGGCAGGGGGCTTGGACCTGGCTGAGCCTTGAGGTCCCTTCCAACCCTAACAATTCTATGATTCTGTGGTAATTCAGGCAGTGGTAGAGGTATCTAAAGAGGTGTGAGCATCAAAGAATGCAACTTTCATCTTCAGTGAGTCTGCAGATGACACCAAGTTGGGTAGCAGTGTTCATCTGCCTGATGGTAGAGAGGCTCTGCAGAGGGACCTGGACAGGTTGGGTTCATGCACCAAGGACAATGGGATGTGGTTCACAGTATCAGAGTATCAGAAGACATTAGAAGTTAGAAGAGACCTCCAGGGATCATCCAGTCCAAGCCCCTGCCAGGGCAGCATCACCCAGGGCAGTCTGCACAGGAAGGCATCCAGGTGGGGTTGGAAAGGCTCCAGAGAAGGAGACTCCACAACCTCTCTGGGCAGCCTGCCCCAGGGCTCTGGGACCCTCACTATGAAGAAGTTTCTAAGTATCTGGTGGATGGGTGTCAAGAAGGAGGGACCAGGCTCTTTGGAGTGAGTGGTGTCCACAGGCTCAGAGGATGTTAGGAGTTGGAAGGGAGCTCCAGTGACCATGGAGTCCAACCCCCCTGCCAGAGCAGGGCCCATCATAATCGAGTGAAGGTCACACAGGAACACATCCAGATGGGTGTTGAACGTCTCTTGTGATGGATACAAGCTGGAGCCCTGGAAGTTCCACATCAACCTGAGAAATCTATGAGGGTGCTGGACCCCTGGAGCAGGTCCCCCAGAGAGTCTGTGGAGTCTCCTTCCCTAGAGACTTTCAAGCCTAGTCTGGATTCATTCCTGTGTGGCCTGCCCTGTGTGACCCTGCCTTTGGCAGGGGGGGTTGGGCTCAATGATTTCTGGAGGTGCCTTCCAACCCCTTGCATTTGGAGTCTGGTTTCCTGACACTGGTTGAGGGATGCACTTTGCAGGTGGAAGGCTACTGTGAGGTACAAACAAAGGTCTGTGGGGTCTTTAATTGGGTGTGATGATTCTGCCTGTGTGCTGTATAACAACATAGAGTCTCCAGGAGCTGATGTGGGTGTCCTTTAGAGTGCTGCCATTCGACTAAAACTCATTCCCTGCATGTGCTTTCTGACCAGGACATTGGAAGGATGCCCACTGTGCTGCCAGCAGTCTGCACCCTGCCTAATACTGAGCTCAGATTCTGCTGGGATGAGAAGTACTCAGGAGCAGCTGAAGAGAGATTGCTTTGTTTCTAAGCTAACATTTAAGAAACATCAATTTTTCCTTCTCACCTGAGAAATGTGATGCTAGCATAGATTCATAGGTTGAAGGGAACCTCCAAAGCTCAGCCAGTCCAAAACCCTCTGCAGTCAGCAGGGACATCCCCAGCTAGATCAGGTTGCCCAGGGCCCTGTCCAGCCTCACCTTGAATATCCATCATTTTCCAGCAGTCCTGGCACACTGGAGAGGTCCCAAAGCACTGGAAGCTGCCAACGTGGTGCCCATCCACAAGAAGGGCTGGTTGGATGAGCCAGGGAATTCCAGGCCTGGCAGCCTGACCTCAGTGCCAGGCAAGGCTATGGAACAGTCATCCTGAGTGCAGTCACACAGCACTGACAGGATGGCCAAGGGCTCAGGCCCAGCCAGCATGGATCTAGGAAGGGCAGGGCCTGCCTGACCAACCTGATCTCCTTCCATGCCCAAGGGACTGCCTGGTGGATGTGGGGCAGGCTGTGGATGGAGTCTGCCTGGACTCCAGCAAGGCCTTTGACACTGTCCCCCACAGCAAACTCCTGGCCAAGCTGTCAGCCCCTGGCTGGGACAGCAGCTCTCTGAGCTGGGTTAGGAACTGGCTGGAGGCTGAGCCCAGAGAGTGGTGGTGAATGGTGCCACAGCCAGCTGGCAGCCAGGCACCAGTGGTGTGCCCCAGGGAGCAGTGCTGGGCCCCATGCTCTTTAACATCTTCATTGATGATCTGGATGAGGGCATTGAGTCCATCATCAGTAAATTTGCAGATGACACCAAGCTGGGGGCAGGAGTTGATCTGCTGGAGGGCAGAGAGGCTCTGCAGAGGGACCTCAACAGGCTGGGCAGATGGGCAGAGGCCAAGGGCAGGAGATTGAACACATCCAAGTGCCAGGTTCTGCACATTGGCCACAGCAACCCCAGGCAGTGCTACAGGCTGGGGTCAGAGTGGCTGAGAGCAGCCAGGCAGAGAGGGACCTGGGGGTGCTGGTCGATGGTAGGCTGAACACGAGCCTGCAGTGTGCCCAGGCAGCCAAGAGGGCCAATGGCATCCTGGCCTGCATCAGGAACAGTGTGGCCAGCAGGAGCAGGGAGGTCATTCTGCCCCTGTACACTGCACTGGTTAGGCCACACCTGGAGTCCTGTATCCAGTTCTGGGCTCCTCAGTTTAGGAAGGAGGTTGACTTGCTGGAAGGTGTCCAGAGAAGGGCAACAAAGTTGGTGAGGGGTTTGGAGCACAGCCCTGTGAGGAGAGGCTGAGGGAGCTGGGGTTGCTTAGCCTGGAGAGGAGGAGGCTCAGGGGAGACCTCATTGCTCTCTACAACTCCCTGAACAGTGGTTGTAGCCAGGTGGGGTTTGGTCTCTTCTCCCAGGCACCCAGCACCAGAACAAGAGGACACAGTCTCAGGCTGTGCCAGGGGAGGTTTAGGCTGGAGGTTAGGAGGAAGTTCTACACAGAGAGAGTGATTGCCCATTGGGATGTGCTGCCCAGGGAGGTGTTGGAGTCACCATCACTGGAGGTGTTCAGGAGGAGACTTGATAGGGTGCTTGGTGCCATGGGTTAGTTGTTTAGGTGGTGTTGGATGATAGGTTGGACATGATGATCTTGGAGTTCTCTTCCAACCTGGTTTGTTCTATTCTATTCTATTCTATTCTGTTCTATTCTATTCTATTGTATTCTATTCTATCTCCAGGGATGGAGCCTCAACCACCTCCCTGGGCAACCTGTGCCAGTGTTCCACCAGCCTCATGCTGCAGAACTTGTTCCTCACATCCAATCTCAATCTGCTCTGCTCTACTTTGAAGCCATTGTCCCTGCTCCTGTCCCTGCAGGCCTTTGCAAACAGTCTCTCTGCAGCCTTCTTGCAGCCCCCTTCAGGTCCTGGCAGGCTGCTCTTAGGTCTGCCTGGAGCCTTCTCTTCTCCAGGCTGAACACCCCCAGCTCCCTCAGCCTGGCCTCAGAGCAGAGCTGCTCCAACCCCCTGAGCATTCCCATGGCCTCCTCTGGAGCCTCTCCATCAGGTCCAGGTCCTTCCTGTGCTGAGGGCTCCAGAGCTGCAGACAGCACTGCAGGGGAGGTCTCAGCAGAGCCAAGTGTCAGAATCAGCTCTCTGGCTCTCTGGCAATGCTGCTTTGGATGCAGCCCAGGCTGCCCTTGGCCTCCTGTGCTGCAAGCTCACCCTGCCTGCTCCTGGCCAGCTTCTCCCCCCCCAGCACCCCCAAGTCCTTTTCCTCAGGGCTGCTTTCTCTCCCCTCCTCCCCCAGTGTTCATGGATAGCCATAGAGCTGTTAAGGCTTCTAAGGACATCAAGTCCAAACATGAACCTATAGACCACCAAGATCATTAAACCACGTCCTGAGGTGCCATGTCCACTGGTTTCTTGAACACCTAGAGGGGCAGTGACTTCACCTCCTCCCTTGGGAGCCTGTTCCAACGCCTGGACCTGCTTTGCTCTCCACAGTGTTACCACTCACCTCCATATTTGCAAGTTCAGGGTTACCTTTTCCTTGAAAGCACACTGGAGAGGCTCAGGCTGGCTGAACACCAAGCAACAGGGCTGACAAACATTATCATATGCTCATTAAATCCATTAAACCACGACACCTTCAGGGCTGTGACTTGGAAGTGCTATAATGCAAATCAGAGAGATACAAAGAAAGTTAGTGGGAGAAGAGCAACAAATGCTCCACGTAGAAATCAAGCAAGCCTGTCATATGGTGGAGAAGGTAGGTGCCTTCCAAAATTCCATTAGAAGCCTCTCTCCATCCCCAGGCATAAAAATAGTTAGAACATCCTGCTCTGCCCAGATGGAGAGGAAGCAGGAAGACTACTCCAAACTTTCCTTGAGGAAAACTTTCATCACAATTCCACACTGACACTTCTCTGGATTAGACAAGAGGACAACTCGAGTTAAGCCAGCCTCAAGAGGTTCAACAAGACCAAGGGCAAGGTCCTGCAGCTGGAGCAGGGCAGTCCCAGGCACTGCTAGAGGCTGGGCAGGGACTGGCTGGAGAGCAGCCCTGAGGAAAAGGCCTTGGGGGTGCTGGGGGAGGAGGAGATCAACATCAGTGACAGATTGGACTTGAATTGATGATCTTTGAGGTCTTTTCCAACCTTATTGATTCTGTGATTCTATGATTCTATGAGCCAGCAGGGAGCACTTGCAGCCCAGAGAGCCAAGCAGAGCCTGGGCTGCAGCAAGAGAAGTGTGGCCAGCAGGGCCAGGGAGGGGATTCTGCCCCTCTGCTCCACTCTGCTGAGACCACAGCTGCAGCTCTGGGGCCAGCTCTGGAGCCTCTATGCCAGGAAGGATCTGGAGGGGCTGGAAGGTGTCCAGAGAAGGGCCACGAGGAGGAGCAGAGGGCTGGAGCTGCTCTGCTGTGAGGACAGACTGAGGGAGTTGGGGTTGTGCAGGCTGGAGAGGAGAAGGCTCCCAGGAGACCTCATTGTGGCCTTGCAGTGTCTGCAAGAAAGCTGGGGAGGGATTTTTGAGGGTGTCAGGGAGTGATAGGACTGGACACAGTATGATGCACATAGAAGCACAGCTCCCTGTGGGGAGAGTGTTGGTCATAAACCCCAGCAGCTGCAGCTGCAAGCACTCCTGTCCTGTAATCCCTTCCACAAGGAGCTGGGGGGGGAGGGGCAGGGTTCTGGGTAGAGTGATTAACTGTGCCTGCAGCCAGCTGCCCTGTGGAGCTGGCAAGACAATTCTGTACCAAAGCTTGGATCCTTTCCTTCAGCTGTCACATTACTGTGTCAGAGCTTTCTATCAAGGCCACTGCTGTTGGGGCCACGATTATTAGAAGTGTGTTCTGTGAGACCAGGAGAGGAGCCCCAGGGGTGGCCTCATTGCTGCTGCTAGAGCTCTGCAGGGTGATGCCCAGAGGCTGGAGCCAGGCTCTGCTGGGGCATGCCCAATGCCAGCACCAGGGGCAGTGGTGGAAGCTGAGGCAGAGGAAGTGCCATGGGAAGAGGAGGAAGAATTTTCCCCCTGTGAGGGTGAGAGAAGCCTGGAGCAGGCTGCCCAGGGGGGTTGTGGAGTCTCCCTCTGTGGAGCTCTTCAAGCCCTGCCTGGCTGTGTTGCTGTGTGAGCTGCTCTGGGTGCTCCTGCTCTGGCAGGGGGTTGGACTGGGTGAGCTCTGGAGGTCCCTTCCAGCCCCTGAAGATCTGTGAAGGGAATCTAGATATTAGGAAATGCAGGTGAATGTTAGGAGATCCAGATACTGAGGCAAACTGGACACAATCCTCCAGAGGTGGCCTCACTACATAGTTCAGGGGAAGAAGAAATTCCCTTGACCTGCTGGGCAGACTCTTTAATGCATCCCATGAGACCTGGTGGCCTTGTCCCCGAGGGCACACTGCTGGCTCATGGTAAACTTGTTGCCCACCAACACTGCCAGGTCCTTCTCCATGAAGTGTGCCCAGGGGGCCAAGAAGGCCAAGGGCATCCTGGCCTGCATCAGCACTAGGGTGGCCAGCAGGAGCAGGGAGGTCATTGTGCCCTGTGCTCAGCACTGCTCAGGCCACACCTGGAGTCCTGTGTCCAGTTCTGGGCTCCTCAGTTTCAGAAGGACATTGAGAGACTTGAAGGTGTCCAGAGAAGGGCAACAAGGCTGGGGAGGGGTCTGGAGCACAGCCCTGTGAGGAGAGGCTGAGGGAGCTGGGGTTGCTTAGCCTGCAGAAGAGGAGGCTCAGGGGAGACCTCATTGCTCTCTCCAACTCCCTGTAGGGAGGTTGTAGCCAGGTGGGGGTTGGTCTCTTCTCCCAGACACCCAGCACCAGAACAAGAGGACACAGTCTCAAGCTGTGCCAGGGGAGGTTTAGGCTGGAGGTGAGGAGAAAGTTCTTCACTGAGAGAGTTGTTAGGCATTGGGATGTGCTGCCCAGGGAGGTGGTGGAGTCCCCATCCCTGGAGGTGTTCAAGAGGGGATTGGATGTGGCTCTTGGTGCCATGGTCACCTGTTGTTGGCTGACAGGTTGGACTTGGTGATCCCTGAGGTCTTTTCCAGCCTTATTGATTCTATGATACTATGATCTGCTTTCCAGCAGGTCCAGCCCTAACCTGTACTGGTGCAGGGGGGGTGAGGGGCCCAAACCTGAACCCAGTACTCGAGGTGTGACCTCACCAGTGCCCAGGACAGAGGCACAATGACTTCCCTGCTCCTGCTGGCTACACTATTGCTGATCCAGGCTAGGATGCTATTGGTGTGCTTGGCCACCTGAGCACACTGGTGGCTCATCTGTCCCTGCTCATTTGCTCCATGCAGGACAAACCCTGGGCAGAAACATCTTACCTACCACAGAAAGAGTTATTAAGCACCTCCCTCTTGAGAATATATCTAAATATAGTCACAGATTCTGAAAGACAGCCTGGGGAAAGGGGTGGGGAGGGGGATGACATTAACTACAGAGAGGGAATATCCCTCCTTTTTACTCCATGCTCTTCTCCATCCATCAATATCACTGCTGCCTTTACACAGCAACAGTGCCATTAGTATTCATCACTGCATGGCTTGAAATGTGCAGATGAAATGAATTGGCCAGCAGAGACCAAAACCCAGCACTCCCCTCTCTCCCCAACCCCCTCCAAGTGCATTTCTGCCCTTCTCATTTCAGTTACAGGTCTGAGCAGAGCACTGGCATCACACAGAGCTTTGCAAAGAGGTTCTACATAGAGCTCAGGGCGGTTTTGGATGCATTTTGAACCAGTACTGGTTAGGAGGGGATCTGCTGGAGAGCAGCCCCAAGGAGAAGGAGCTGGGAGTGCTGGTGGGCAGCAAGCTCTGCATGGGACAGCAATGTGCCCTGGGGGCCAAGAAGGCCAATGGGATCCTGGGGGGCATTCAGAGGAGTGTGTCCAGCAGAGCCAGGGAGGTTCTTCTCCCCCTCTACTCTGCCCTCTCTCCAGAGAGGGAGACTCCACAACCCCCCTGGGCAGCCTGCTCCAGGCTTCTCTCACCCTCACAGGGAAAGAATTCTTCCTCCTCTTTCCATGGCACTTCCTCTGCCTCAGCTTCCACCACTGCCCCTGGTGCTGGCATTGGGCATCCCCCAGCAGAGCCTGGCTCCAGCCTCTGGGCACTGCCCCTGCACAGCTTTAGCAGCAGCAAGGAGCTCACCCTCAGGCTCCTCCTCTGCAAGCTCTGTGGCCCTCAGCTGCCTCAGGCTCTCCTCCTGAGGAAGATCTTCCACTGCCTGCAGCATCTTTGTGGCTCTGTGCTGGACTCTTTCAAGCACTTCCCTGAGGTCTTTCCTGACCTGAGGGGCCCAGAACTGGACACAATCTTCCAGATGTGGGCTCAGCAGGGCAGAGTAGAGGGGCAGGAGAACCTCTCTCCACCTACTCACCACAGCCCTTCTAATCCACCCCAGGCTGCCATTGGCCTTCTTGACCACCAGAGCACATTGCTGGCTCATGCTCACCCTCCCATCCCCCAGCACCCCCAGGTCCCTTTCCCCTTCCCTGCTCTCCAGCAGCTCAATCCCCAACCTCTCCTGCTCCCTGGGGTTGTTCTTTCCCAGGTGCCAGACTCTCCCCTTGCCCTTGTTGAATGTCATCCCATTTCTCCCTGCCCAGCTCCTCAGCCTAAGTCTTGCTGAAAGAAGCATGGCAGCTGCTGTTTCATTCCTTTTTGCATGTGTGATTAGCCAGGAGCATGCTGCTCCCTTCCATTTCCATGGGGAAATTATACTTCAGACCCTGAAAATGCAGCCTGCCCTCCGTAGCTTTCCTTTTTGCCTTGGTGCCATGCAAGGCAAAGGTACTGCTGAAACTTTGTATTGGTGCTCTGTTACCCTCAAATCAGATGGTCTCAGGGTGCCACAGGAGCAGAAACAGGATGGTTTGCTCAGGAGAATGCAAATCACAGTGATCAGAAGATGGGAGGGTAGTGACTAATGCTGGGAGCTGAGTGTAAGGCCAGGCTCCTAAGTCCTGTGTTTTGTTCTCCTGCTACACTGAAGCTGTCCTGGGCCCCTCAGCTTAGGAAAGATGTTGAGCTGCTGGAAGGTGTCCAGAGAAGGGCAACAAAGCTGGGGAGGGGTCTGGAGCACAGCCCTGTGAGGAGAGGCTGAGGGAGCTGGGGTTGCTTAGCCTGGAGAAGAGGAGGCTCAGGGGAGACCTCATTGCTCTCTCCAACTCCCTGAAGGGAGGTTGTGGCCAGGTGGGGGTTGGTCTCTTCTCCCAGGCAGCCAGCACCAGAACAAGAGGACACAGTCTCAAGCTGTGCCAGGGGAGTTTTAGGCTGGAGGTGAGGAGAAAGTTCTTCACAGAGAGAGTTGTTGGCCATTGGGATGTGCTGCCCAGGGAGGTGGTGGAGTCACCATCCCTGGAGGTGTTCCACAGGGGATTGGATGTGGCACTTGGAGCCATGGTTTAGTAGTCAGGAGGTCTTGGGTGATAGGTTGGACTTGATGATCTCTGAGGTCTCTTCCAGCCTTATTTATTCTATGATTCTATCACCTGATACTAGGGAGAAGAGCCCAACCCCCACCTCACTGCAACCTCCTTTCAGGGAGCTGTAGGGAGGAACAGAACTTTCTTTTCATAGGATCACAGAATCATAGAATGGTTTTGGCTGGAAGGGACCTCCAGAGGTCACCCAGTCCAGCCCCTCTGCACTCAGCAGGGACATCCCCAACTCGAGCAGGTTGCCCAGAGCCCAGCCTCACCTTGAACATCTCCAGGGATGGAGCCTCAACCACCTCCCTGGGCAACCTGTGCCAGTGTTCCACCACCCTCCTGCTGCAGAACTTGCTCCTCACATCCAATCTCAATCTGCTCTGCTCTACTTTGAAGCCATTGTCCCTGCTCCTGTCCCTGCAGCCCTTTGCAAACAGTCTCTCTGCAGCCTTCCTGCAGCCCCCTTCAGGTACCTTTCACACATAAGCAATGCATTTAATGCACTCTTTTGTATACTACAGAACAGCACAGAGTTAGAATTTCCCTCTTCCTCCTCTTCTTCCCCCTGAAAGACAGAGAATGCTGTCAACAAATGCTTAGGCTTGGTTTCTGGGATAGTGATGAACTTGTTCTTGAGGCTGTCCTGTGTCTTCCATCAGAGGATCTCTGGATGCCCACACTGCTCAGTGGCTCAGGCACAGCTTGCCTGAGTGTCTGCATGCTGCTTTCTCTAATGGCAGGGAGGTGGTAGCAGTTGGGGAGCATATGCTGCTCGTCTGCCACATGCTTACACTGAGTTTGCCCATTAAAGCCAGGCTTAAATGAAGCTCCACAGTGATTGACAGGGCTGGACACTTCCTTACAAGCCATGGCTAGTCACTGCCAGGTACATTGATGATTTAACAAAGACATCCTTCCCCATGAGGGTGGTGAGAGCCTGGCACAGGTTGCCCAGGGTGGCAGCCTCATCCCTGGAGGTGTTTGCAGCCAGGCTGGATGTGGCTGTGAGCAACCTGCTGCAGTGTGAGGTGTCCCTGGCCATGGCAGGGGGCTTGGGACTGGCTGAGCCTTGAGGTCCTTTCCAACCCTAACAGTTCTGTGATAATTCCTTCTGGGGTTAATTTGGTTTCTGTGGCTTTTGGGATGGTTGAGAAACTGGAACAGAGAAGGCTTCAGCTCACCATGAGGAGAAACTTCTTTGGTGTGAGGGTCCCAGAGCCCTGGAGCAGGCTGCCCAGAGAGGTTGTGGAGTCTCCTTCTCTGGAGCCTTCCAAACCCCAGCTGGATGCATTCCTGTGCAGACTGCCCTGGGTGATGCTGCTCTGGGATGGGGCTTGGACTGGATGATCCCTGAAGGTTGCTTCCAACCCCTAACTTTCAATGGTTCTGTGATCCAATTCATCCATTTCCTACAGGATTCAGTTTTCTGCAGGCCTACATACCTCAAGTATCACAGCAATCTTAGAATGGTTTCTATTGAAGGAGACCTTCATGATGATAGAGTCCAACCTTCAACCCACCACCACCATGGCCATTTAATCATGCCCCAAAGAGCCATGGCCACAAATGTTTTGAACACCTCCAGGGATGGGGACTCCACTACCAGCCTGGGCAGCCTGTGCCAATGCCTGACCTTCCACTACAATAATTTTTCCTACCCCTCCCCTGGCACAATTTCAGGCCATTTCCTCTCCTTCTATCACCTGATACTAGGGAGAAGAGACCAACCCCCACCTCACTGCAACCTCCTTTCAGGGAGCTGTAGACAGCAATGAGGTCTCCCCTCAGCCTCCTCTTCTCCACACTGAACACCCCCAGCTCTCTCAGCTGGTCCCCACCAGCCCTGTTCTCCAGACCCTTCCCCAGATTCATTGCTCTTCGCTGGACACACTCCAGCACCAAAATGTCCATCTTAAAGTGAAGGGCCCAAAACTGAATTCAGTATTCAAGGCTGGCCTCACCAGTGACCAGTACAGGGGCACTACCACAGGATGTCAGGGGTTGGAAGGGACCTCTGGAGATCTTCCAGTCCAAGCCCCCTGCCAGAGCAAGAGCAGAGAATCCAGCACAGGTCACACAGGAACACATCCAGACAGGGATGGAAAGGCTCCACAGAAGGAGACTCCACAACCTCTCTGGGCAGCCTGCTCCAGGCCTCTGGGACCCTCCCAGGCAAGAAGTTCCTCCTCATGTTGAGCTGGAACCTCCTGTGCTGCAGTTTCCATCCATTGCCCCTTGGCCTATCCCAGGGCACAGTGAGCAGAGGCTGTCCCTGGCCCTTCCTGCCTGACCCCCAGCCCTCAGCTCTTGATAGACATTGATCAGATCCCTCTCAGCCTTCTCCTCTCCAGACTGAACAGCCCCAGGGCTCTCAGCCTCTCCTCCCCAGGCAGTGCTGCAGTCCCTTCAGCAGCCTTGCAGCCCTCCCTTGGCCTCTCTCCAGCAGATCCCTGTCCCTCCTGAGCTGGGGAGCCCAGAGCTGGATTCAATATTGCAGGTGAGGTCTCAGCAGGGCAGAGCAGAGGGGGAGGAGAACCTCCCTGGCTCTGCTGGCCACACTCCTTTCAATGCACCCCAGGATCCCATTGGCCTTCTTGGCCCCCAAGGCACATTGCTGTCCCATGCAGAGCTTGCTGCCCCCCAGCACTCCCAGCTCCTTCTCCTTGGGGCTGCTCTCCAGCAGATCCCCTCCCAGCCTGTCCTGCTGCAGTTTATTCTTCCTGCCCAGGTGCAGGACTCTGCTCTCATCCTTGCTGACCCTCATTGGGTTCCTCCCTGCCCAGCTCTCAGCCTGTCCAAGTCTCTGGATGGCCTCACAGCCTTTAGGTGTCTCAGCCAAGCCTCCCAGTTTGGTGTCATCAGCAAACTTGCTGAGCAGGCTCTGTCTGTCTGTCTGTCCCCTCATCCATGTCATTGAAGATGTTGAGCAGGACAGGGCCCAACACTGATCCCTGGGGGACTCCCCTGGTCACAGCTCTCCAGCTGGACCTGGCACCACTGACCACCACTCTTTGCACTCTATTGTCACCAGCTCCTTATCCACCTCACTGTCTGCTCTTCCATCCCACACCTCCTGAGCTTGCTCAAAAGGATGTCTTGGGAGACAGTGTCAAAGGCCCTGCTAAGCTCAGGGGTAGACTACATCCACTGGTGTCCCTGAATCTCCCCATTCAGTTATGGCATCACAGAATGCTATCAGGTTAGTCAGGCATGATTTCCCCTTGGTGAATCTGTGCTGACCAATCCTGATAACCTCCTTCTCTTCCAAGTGCTTTGAGATGCCCTCCAGAAGGAGCTGCTCCATCATTTTTCCAGGGATGGAGGTGAGGCTCCCTGGTCAGTAGTTCCCAGGAGCCTCTTTCTCACCCTTTTAGAAGCGCAGAGTGGCATTGGCTCTCCTCCAGCCCTCAGCACCTCTCCTGTCTGCCAGGATTTGGCCGAAAAGATGGAGAGTGGCAGAGCAATAGCATCAGTCAGCTCTCTCAGCACTCTTGGGTGCACCTCATCAGGCCCCATGGACTTGTGACTGTTCAATTTGTGTAACTGATCCTTAGCCCATTCTTCCCTGACCAGAGGGGAGCATTCCCCACTCCAGGCTTCCTCTCCTTCATCCAGGGGCTGGAGTGCATAGGGCAGTTCAGTCTTAGGTGTAAAGACTGAAGCAAAGAAAGGATTCAGCAGCTCTGCCTTCTCTGCATGCTCTGCTCTCAGGGCTGCCTCCTCACTCAGCAGTGGCCTCACACCTTCCCTATTCTTCCTTTCCCTACTGATAGATTTGAAGAAGCCCTTTCTGCTCTCTTTTACTTCCTTTGCCAGCTTCAGTTCCAAGAGGGCTTTGGCCTTCCTTGTTGCCTTCCTCCATGCCCTGACAACTGCTCTGTATTTCTCCCAAGTGGCAATTCCCTTCTTCCATGAGTTGCAAGTATCTTTCTTCCCTGAGACTTCTTTCAGGAGCTCCTTGCTCAGCCATGCAGGTCTACCAGATTTTCTGCATCACTTCTCTGCTCCTGATCACAGAATCATAGAATTGTCAGGGCAGGATGGGATCTCAAAGATCATCCAGTCCCAACCCCCCTGCCATGGCTAGGGACACCTCACATGTATCAGGTTGCTCACAGCCACATCCAGCCTGGCCTTCAAAACCTTCAGGGATGAGGCTTCCACCACCTCCCTGGGCAACCTGTGCCAGTGTTCCACTACTTTCATAATAAATAACTTGTTCTTAAATAGTAAAGAACTTGTTCCTAAGTAAAGAACTTGTTCCTAAGTAGTAAAGAACTTGTTCCTAAGTAAAGAACTTGTTCCTAAGTGAAAAAATGTTCCTAAGTAAAGAACTTGTCCCTGTGTAGTAAAGAACTTGTTGCTAAGTAAAGAATTATTCCTAAATAGGAAAGAACTGTTTCTAAGTAAAGAACTTACACCTGAATAGTAAAGAACTTGTTCCTAAGTAAAGAATTGTCCCTCAATAGTAAAGAACTTGTCCCTAAATAGTAAAGAAATTGTTCCTAAGTAAAGGACTTGTTCCTAACTAAAGAACTTGTTCCTAACTAAAGAACTGTTCCTACATAGTAAAGAACTTGCTCCTAAGTAAAGAACATGTTCTTACATAGTAAAGAACTTGTTCCTAAGTAAAGATTTGTCCCTAAATAGTAAAGAACTTGTTCCTGAGTAATGAATTTGTTCCTACATAGTAAAGAACTTGTTCCTAAGTAAGGAATTGTTCCTAAATAGTAAAGAAATTATTCCTAACTAAAGAACTTGTCCCTAAATAGTAAAGAACTTGTTCCTAAGTAAAGGTTTGTCCCTAAACACTAAAGAATTTTCCCTAAATAGTACAGAACTTGTTCCTAAGTAAAGAACTTGTTCCTCCATAGCAAAGAACTTGTTCCTAAGTATTGTCCCTAAATAGTAAAGAACTTGTTCCTAAGTAAAAAACTTCTTCCTCCATAGTAAAGAACTTTTTCCTAAGTAAAGAATTGTCCCTCAATAGTAAAGAACTTGTCCCTAAATAGTAAAGAAATTGTTCCTAAGTAAAGGACTTGTTCCTCCATAGCAAAGAACTTGTTCCTAAGTATTGTCCCTAAATAGTAAAGAACTTGATCATAAGTAAAAAACTTCTTCCTCCATAGTAAAGAATTTGTTCCTAAGTAAAGAATTGTTCCTAAATGCTAAAGAACTTGTTCCTAAGTAAAGAATTGTCCCTAAATAGTAAAGAACTTGTTCCTAACTAAAGAACTTGTCCCTAAATAGTAAAGAACTTGTTCCTAAATAAAGAATTGTTCCTAACTAAAGAACTTGTTCCTAACTATAGAACTTGTTCCCAAGAACTTGTTCCTAAATAGCAAAGAACTCGTTCCTAAGTGAAGAATTGTTCCTAAGTAAAGGACTTGTTCCTAATTACTAAAGAACTTGTTCCTAGTAGAGAATTGTTCCTAAATAATAAAGAACTGTTCCTAAGTAAAGAACTTGTCCCTAAATAGTAAAGAACTTGTTCCTAGTATTGTTCCTAACTAAATGACTTGCTCCTAACTAAAGAACTTGTTCCTAAGAACTTGTTCCTAAATAGTCAAGAACTTGTTCCCAAGTAAAGAACTTATCCCTGAATAGTAAACAACTTGTTCCTAAGTAAAGAGTCGTCCCTAAATAGTACAGAACTTGTTCCTAAGTAAAGAACTTGTTCCTAAGTATTGTAAGTATAGTAAAGAACTTCTTCCTAAAGAGTAAAGAACTGCTCCTAAGAACTTGTCCCTAAATACTAAAGATCCTGTTCCTAAGTAAAGAATTGTCCCTAAATAGTAAAGAACTTGTTCCTAACTAAAGAACTTGTCCCTAAATAGTAAAGAACTTGTTCCTAAGTAAAGAATTGTTCCTAACTAAAGAACTTGTTCCTAACTATAGAACTTGTTCCCAAGAACTTGTTCCTAAATAGTAAAGAACTCGTTCCTAAGTGAAGAATTGTTCCTAAGTAAAGGACTTGTTCCTAAATACTAAAGAACTTGTTCCTAGTAAGCAATTGTTCCTAAATAGTAAAGAACTGTTCCTAAGTAAAGAACTTGTCCCTAAATAGTAAAGAACTTGTTCCTAGTATTGTTCCTAACTAAATGACTTGCTCCTAACTAAAGAACTTGTTCCTAAGAACTTGTTCCTAAATAGTCAAGAACTTGTTCCCAATTAAAGAACTTATCCCTGAATAGTAAACAACTTGTTCCTAAGTAAAGAGTCGTCCCTAAATAGTACAGAACTTGTTCCTAAGTAAAGAACTTGTTCCTAAGTAAAGAACTTGTTCCTAAGTATTGTCCCTAAATAGTAAAGAACTTCTTCCTAAAGAGTAAAGAACTGCTCCTAAGAACTTGTCCCTAAATACTAAAGATCCTGTTCCTAAGTAAAGAATTGTTCCTAAATACTAAAGAACTGTTTCTAAGTAAAGAACTTGTCCCTAAATAGTAAAAACTTGTTCCTAAAGAACTGTTGCTAAATACTAAAGAACTTGTTCCCAAGTATTGCTCCTAAATAGTAAAGAACTGTTCCTAAGTGAAGAGCTTCTCCATAAATAGTGAAGAACTTGTTCCTAGTAAAGAATTGCTCCTAAGTAAATTACTTCCTCCTAACTAAAGAACTTGCTCCTAAGAACTTATCCCTGAATAGTAAACAGCTTGTTCCTAAGTAAAGAATTGTCCCTAAATAGTACAGAACTTGTTCCTAAGTAAAGAACTTGTCCCTAAATAGTCAAGAACTTGTTCCTAAGTAAAGAATTGTTCCTAACTAAAGAACTTATTCCTAACTATAGAACGTGTTCCCAAGAACTTGTTCCTAAATAGTAAAGAACTTGTTCCTAAGTGAAGAATTGTTCCTAAGTAAAGGACTTGTTCCTAATTACTAAAGAACTTGTTCCTAGTAAAGAATTGTTCCTAAATAGTAAAGAACTGTTCCTAAGTAAAGAACTTGTCCCTACATAGTAAAGAACTTGTTCCTAGCAAAGAATTATTCCTAACTAAATGACTTGCTCCTAACTAAAGAACTTGTTCCTAAGAACTTGTTCCTAAATAGTCAAGAACTTGTTCCCAAGTAAAGAACTTATCCTTGAATAGTAAACAACTTGTTCCTAAGTAAAGAATTGTCCCTAAATAGTAAAGAACTTCTTCCTAAATAGTAAAGAACTGTTCCTAAGTAAAGAACTTGTCCCTAAATAGTCAAGAACTTGTTCCTAAGTAAATAATTGTTCCTAAATAGTAAAGAACTTCTTCCTAAATAGTAAAGAACTGTTTCTAAGTAAAGAACTTGTCCCTAAATACTAAAGAACCTGTTCCTAAGTAAAGAATTGTTCCTAAATAGGAAAGAACTGTTTCTAAGTAAAGAACTTGTCCCTAAATAGTAAAGAACTTGTTCCTAAATAGCAAAAACTTGTTCCTAAATAAAGAATTGTTGCTAAATACTAAAGAGCTTGTTCCCAAGTATTGTTCCTAAATAGCAAAGAACTGTTCCTAAGTGAAGAGCTTGTCCCTAAATAGTGAAGAACTTGCTCCTAGTAAAGAATTGCTCCTAAGTAAATGACTTCTTCCTAACTAAAGAACTTGCTCCTAAGAACTTATCCCTGAATAGTAAACAGCTTGTTCCTGAGTAAAGAATTGTCCCTAAATAGTACAGAACTTGTTCCTAAGAACTTATCCTTGAATAGTAAACAGCTTGTGCCTAAGTAAAGAATTGTCCCTAAATAGTACAGAACTTGTTCCTAAGAACTTGTTCCTAAGTAATAATTGTTACTAAATAGTAAAGAACTGTTTCTAGTAAAGAACTTGTTCTTACATTGTAAAGAACTAGTTCCTGAGTACAGAACTTGTCCCTAAATACTGAAGAACTTGTTCCTAAGTAAAGAATTGTCCCTAAATAGTGCAGAACTTCTTCCTAAGTAAAGAACTTGATCCTACATAGTACAGAACTTGTTCCTAAGTAAAGAATTGTTCCTAACTACTAAAGAACTTGTCCCTAAAGCGTAAAGAACTTGTTCCTAAGTAAAGAACTGTTCCTAACTACTAAAGAACTTGTCCCTAAAGCGTAAAGAACTTGTTCCTAAGTAAAGAATTGTTCCTAACTAAAGAACTAGTTCCTAACTATAGAAGTTGTTCCTAAGAACTTGTTCCTAAATAGTAAAGAACTTGTTCCTAAGCAAAGAATTGTTCCTAAGTAAAGGACCCTAAGTAAAGGACCCTAAGTAAAAGTCCCTAAATACTAAAGAACTTGTTCCTAATTACTAAAGAACTCGTTCCTAAGTAAAGAATTGTTCCTAAGTAAAGAATTGTTCCTAAGTAAAGGACTTGTTCCTAATTACTAAAGAACTTGTTCCTAGTAAGGAATTGTTCCTAAATAATAAAGAACTGTTCCTATGTAAAGAACTTGTCCCTAAATAGTAAAGAACTTGTTCCTAGTAAAGAATTGTTCCTAAGTAAGTGGCTTGTTCCTAGTTAAAGAACTTGTTCCTAAGAACTTGTTTCTAAATAGTGAAGAACTTGTTCCTAAGTAAAGAATTGTCCCTAAATAGTAAAGAACTTGTTCCTAAGTAAAGAATTATCCCTGAATAGTACAGAATTTGTTCCTAAGTAAAGAACTTATCCTTGAATAGTAAACAACTTGTGCCTAAGTAAAGAATTATCCCTAAATAGTACAGAACTTGTTCCTAAGTAAAGAACTTGTCCCTAAATAGTGCAGAACTTGTTCCTAAGTAAAGAGCTTGTCCCTAAATACTAAAGAACTTCTTCCTAAGTAAAGAACTTGTTCCTACATAGTACAGAACTTGTTCCTAAGTAAAGAGCTTGTCCCTAAATAGTGAAGAACGTGCTCCTAGTAAAGAATTGCTCCTAAGTAAATGACTTCTTCCTAACTAAAGAACTTGCTCCTAAGAACTTATCCCTGAATAGTAAACAGCTTGTTCCTGAGTAAAGAATTGTCCCTAAATAGTACAGAACTTGTTCCTAAGAACTTATCCTTGAATAGTAAACAACTTGTGCCTAAGTAAAGAATTGTCCCTAAATAGTACAGAACTTGTTCCTAAGAACTTGTTCCTAAGTAATAATTGTTACTAAATAGTAAAGAACTGTTTCTAGTAAAGAACTTGTTCCTACATCGTAAAGAACTAGTTCCTGAGTACAGAACTTGTCCCTAAATACTGAAGAACTTCTTCCTAAGTAAAGAATTGTCCCTACATAGTACAGAACTTGTTCCTAAGTAAAGAACTCAATCCTACATAGTACAGAACTTGTTCCTAAGTAAAGAATTGTTCCTAACTACTAAAGAACTTGTCCCTAAAGCGTAAAGAACTTGTTCCTAAGTAAAGAATTGTTCCTAACTAAAGAACTAGTTCCTAACTATAGAACTTGTTCCTAAGAACTTGTTCCTAAATAGCAAAGAACTTGTTCCTAAGCAAAGAATTGTTCCTAAGTAAAGGACCCTAAGTAAAGGACCCTAAGTAAAAGTCCCTAAATACTAAAGAACTTGTTCCTAATTACTAAAGAACTCGTTCCTAAGTAAAGAATTGTTCCTAAGTAAAGAATTGTTCCTAAGTAAAGGACTTGTTCCTAATTACTAAAGAACTTGTTCCTAGTAAGGAATTGTTCCTAAATAATAAAGAACTGTTCCTATGTAAAGAACTTGTCCCTACATAGTAAAGAACTTGTTCCTAGTAAAGAATTGTTCCTAAGTAAGTGACTTGTTCCTAGTTAAAGAACTTGTTCCTAAGAACTTGTTTCTAAATAGTGAAGAACTTGTTCCTAAGTAAAGAATTGTCCCTAAATAGTAAAGAACTTGTTCCTAAGTAAAGAATTATCCCTGAATAGTACAGAATTTGTTCCTAAGTAAAGAACTTATCCTTGAATAGTAAACAACTTGTGCCTAAGTAAAGAATTATCCCTAAATAGTACAGAACTTGTTCCTAAGTAAAGAACTTGTCCCTAAATAGTGCAGAACTTGTTCCTAAGTAAAGAGCTTGTCCCTAAATACTAAAGAACTTCTTCCTAAGTAAAGAACTTGTTCCTACATAGTGCAGAACTTGTTCCTAAGTAAAGAATTGTTCCTAAATACTAAAGAGCTTGTCCCTAAAGAGTAAAGAACTTGTTCCTAGTAAAGAATTGTTCCTAAGTAAAGGACTTGTTCCTAACTAAAGATCTTCTTCCTAAGTAAAGAATTGTCCCTAAATAGTAAAGAACTTCCTCCTAAGTAAAGGACTTGTCCCTAAATAGTAAAGATCTTCTTCCTAAGTAAAGGACTCGTCCCTAAATAGTAAAGATCTTCTTCCTAAGTAAAGGACTCGTCCCTAAATAGTAAAGATCTTCTTCCTAAGTACAGGACTTGTTCCTGGGTCCTTTTGCCTGCAGATGATGCTGATTTCAAGCTCCTAAGGGGCACTGCTTTTAAACTGACGATCATTTGGCAGCCTGCTGGTTCAGTTGCTGAGAGGGACAAAAGTGCCCAGCACTGCTTGGCCTTTTTAACAGATTATGGATTGCATTTGTGGATGCTGCAATTTCAAACTGCCCTCCGTAAGGCATAGCTAGAAGCCATATTCCATTACTTTAGCTCCTCTAATTGCCTGTGTGATCTGTCTGTGTGCTCTCTTACTGGTCATGGGGACTGGGTCAGAGCAGCTCTTTATTCTGCTTCTGACATCTGAATTTGTTCCAAACCACTGCAGAGCTCTCTGGGTTAGCATTCATGCCCATGTGGGGGAGGGGGAGGGAAAGAAGAAAAGGCCTGGTAGGAAATCTTAGCCATGGTAAATAAGCAACTACATTAATCAGCTTCCCTCATCATGACTGCAGGTCGAGGGAGGTGATTCTCTCTCTGCTCCACTCTGCTGAGGCCCCACCTAGAGCTCTGTGTCCAGTTGTGGAGCCTCTGTTATAGGAAGGGTCTGGAGGTGCTGGAAGGTGTCCAGAGAAGGGCACTGAGGAGGAGCAGAGGGCTGCAGGTCCTCTGCTATGGAGACAGACTGAGGGAGTTGGGGTTGTGCAGGCTGGAGAAGAGAAGGCTCAGGAAGTTTAGGCTTGATCCAGGTGTGGGTTGGGCTCTTCTCCCAGGCAAGCAGCACCAGAACAAGGGGACACAATCACAAGCTGTGACCTAACTGTGGCCTTCCAGTATCTGAAGGGGGCTACAAGAAATCTGGGGAGGGACTTTTGAGGGTGTCAGGGAGAGATAGGACTGGGGGGAGTGGAAAAAAAGTAGAAGTTGGGAGGTTCAGATTGGATGTGAGGAAGAAGTTGTTGCCCATGAGGGTGCTGAGAGCCTGGCACAGTTCTCCATGGAGAGAATAACTGGCCATTGGAATGTGCTGCCCTTGGAGGTGGTGGAGTCACCATCCCTGAAGGTGTTCAGGAGGGCATTGGATGTGGCACTTGGTGCCATGGTTTAGTTAGTCATGAGGTGTTGGGTGACAGGTTGGACTTGATGATCTTTGAGGTCTTTTCCAACCTTATTGATTCTATGATTCTAAGTACTTCAAATTAGAATGACCTTGAGATTCACATATGGTAGAATGATACCAGACTGGGAGGCTTGGCTGAGACACCTGAAGGCTGTGAGGCCATCCAGAGACTTGGACAGGCTGAGAGCTGGGCAGGGAGGAATCCAATGAGGGTCAACAAGGATGAGAGCAGAGTTCTGCAGCTGGGGAGGAAGAATAAACTGCAGCAGCACAGGTTGGGAGGGGATCTGCTGGAGAGCAGCCCCAAGGAGAAGGAGCTGGGAGTGCTGGTGGGCAGCAAGCTCTGCATGGGACAGCAATGTGGCCTGGGGGCCAAGAAGGCCAAGGGGATCCTGCTCCCCAGCAGCTCAGTCCCCAGCCTGTGCTTACACCTGGGGTTGTTCTTTCCAACCATAAAGATCCTATGATCCTGTTCTATGATGAAACAACATCTGGGCAATCCTGGGGGAGTTCTCTCTGCCTTTCTTCTTTGTAAACACTTGATGACAATTATCCCTGCTGCCCTTTTTCTCCCCCCACCTCCCAGTGAAGCACTTCTGATCCAGATCAATGCAGCTGAAGGTCCCTTTATTTTTAATGGTGCGGCAAGGCTCGCCACTGACAGCTGGCAACCTTAATTGGGCTGCTGATGGGGAAGTCATGGTCCTTTGCAGCCTCTCTGTCTGACCTTGCCTTTCATATCAAAGGAGAAATGCTCAGTTTGATGGGAAAGCTTGGAGAAATAAAGGGAATGCCATGGGAGGTGGGAATGGAATCTTGGAGACAGCAACAAAGCTGGGGAGAGGTCTGGAGCACAGCCCTGGGAGGAGAGGCTGAGGGAGCTGGGGTTGCTTAGCCTGGAGAAGAGGAGGCTCAGGGGAGACCTCATTGCTCTCTACAACTCCCTGAAAGATGTTTGTGGCCAGGTGAGGGTTGGTCTCTTCTCCTAGGCAAGCAGCACCAGAACAAGAGGACACAGTCTCAAGCTGGACCAGGGAAGGTATAGGCTGGAGGTGAGGAGAAAGTTCCTCATAAAGAGAGTTGTTAGCCATTGGAATTTGCTGCCCAGGGAGGTGGTGGAGTCCCCATCCCTGGAGGTGTTCAAGAGGGGATTGGATGTGGCACTTGGTGCCATGGTTTAGTAGTTATGAGCTCTTGGGTGACAGGTTGGACTTGATGATCTTTGAGGTCTCATCCAACCTTATTGATTCTATGATTCTATGACTCTTACTCTATGACTGTATGATTCTATGCCTCTATGATTCTATGACCCTATGCCTCTATGATTCTATGATCCTATAACTCTATGATTCTATGACTCTATGTCTCTATGAGTCTATGACTTTATGATTCCATGACTCTATGTCTCTATGGTCTATGACTCTATGTCTCTATGATTCCATGACTCTATGTCTCTATGATTCCATGACTCTATGTCTCTATGAGTCTATGACTATGATTCTATGACTCTATGTCTCTATGAGTCTATGACTCTATGATTCTATGACTCTATGTCTCTATGGTCTATGACTCTATGTCTCTATGAGTCTATGACTCTATGATTCCATGACTCTATGTCTCTATGAGTCTATGACTATGATTCTATGACTCTATGTCTCTATGAGTCTATGACTCTATGATTCTATGACTCTATGTCTCTATGAGTCTATGACTCTATGATTCCATGACTCTATGTCTCTATGAGTCTATGACTCTATGATTCCATGACTCTATGTCTCTATGAGTCTATGACTCTATGATTCCATGACTCTATGTCTCTATGAGTCTATGACTCTATGATTCCATGACTCTATGTCTCTATGAGTCTATGACTCTATGATTCTATGACTCTATGTCTCTATGAGTCTATGACTCTATGATTCCATGACTCTATGTCTCTATGAGTCTATGACTCTATGATTCCATGACTCTATGTCTCTATGAGTCTATGACTCTATGATTCCATGACTCTATGTCTCTATGAGTCTATGACTCTATGATTCTATGACTCTATGTCTCTATGAGTCTATGACTTTATGATTCCATGACTCCATGATTCTATGTCAGTAGGGGAAAGATGCAGCTCCACAGAAAGAGGTTGAGGTGCTGGAGCAGGTCTGGAGAAGAGCAGTGAAACTGGTAAAGGATCTGGAGACCAGGTTGGCCAGAGAGCTGGTGGAGGCCCCCATCCCTGGAGACATTCAAGGTCAAATTTGATGTGGCCCTGAGCAACCTGATCTGGTCAGGGGCATCCCTGCTTGCTGCAGGGCTGTTGGCTTGGTCTGGATTCTTTTGAACTTTCCAGGGCAAGTTTAGGCTGGAATTGAGGAAGAAATTCTTCCCAGACAGAGAGATTGGCCATTGGGATGTGCTGCCCAGGGAGGTGGTGGAGTCACCATCCCTGGAGGTGTTTAGGAAGAGCCTGGCTGAGGCACTTGGTGCCATGGTTGAGTTGATTGGATGGTGCTGGGTGATAGGTTGGACTGGGTGATCTCAAAGGTCTTTTCCATCCTGGTTGATTCTGTATTCTGTATTTCTGTGTTATGAAATTAGAGGCACAAAAAAGGCCATAATTATTAACAGCACAAAGTGGATGGAACAGAAGAAGGGAGAGAGAGAAGGAAAACACAGAGAAAGGGAGGGAGAAGAGGCAAGGAGAAGAGGCAAGGAATTATATTACCATACTCCCCAAGCCAGTTTGGGTCTGGGGAGGAAGGCTGCTGCCGCTTTGGCGTGGAGCAGAGGTCATCCTTGTTGGCTGTGCTGTCCTCTGCTGGAGGAGGGGAGGGAGAGAGCCCAAAGTCCAAGTCCAAGTCCTTCCCTGAGCAGCCTCTTCAGCTCCATGAGTTGCAGCAGGTGGAACTTAGGACACAGAGAGAGGCTTCCTCCTGCTCTGCTGCTTCCAGGCTCCATGGTGATGTCTTTCCCCCTGTCTCTGTCCTTCTCTCTCCTGGGATTTGCTTCTCCTTTTCCCCTCTCCTCAGCAGGCATTGCTCAGGTCTTTGGCACAGCTTTTCAGTCACAGGGTTTTTAGGTGTGTGTCCAGGTGGTGAATCCATTGTCCTCCTCAACTCCCTCCCTTCCTTTAGAGATGATCTTGGCTGTGCACATTCCAGAGAGTCCTTACCCAGTGGCCTCTGCTCACCATCCCCTCCCTTGGCAGCTGTTGTCTGGGTGGGGAGCAAAGGTGGTTGTGTCTTTGTTGAGCCACATCAAGAGAGACAAGATTCAGTCTCTTACAGGTGTCTGGGCAAGGTGGCCTTTGAGGGTCCCTTCCAGCCCTATGACTCCATGAGGATGCTGCTGTGCTCACAGTTGCATGCTTTGATTGTGTTTTCATAGACTAAACAGGGATTTATGAGAGTGCTGGATCAAGGCAGCTCTCATTCCCTATTAATGCTGATGTGTCTGATGTCTGCTCATGGATGCATGAATGTTTCATTGAGGAGAAGCTTTCATTTTTCTTTTATCTGGGTGAAAGCACTGGGCTTCCAGGCCACTATTCAAATGCTGATTGCACCTGCAAACATTGTCTTCTTTATTTCACTGCCAGTGGAGTTAGGAGCTGGGTCCATGCAGGAGCTCCCTGAATCCCTGTTTGGCGAAAGGGAGCACTAAAGCTGGCTAAGGAAGCTGATGATTTGGGATGAGCATGGTAAATGCTCTCACTGGGAGCTCAGGAGATGCCTTGCTTGAAAGCCAAATGAGGAGAGGCTGAGAGAGCTGGGATTTGTTCAGCCTGGAGAACAGAAGGCTTAGGAGAGACCTCATCACCATGGACCAGGACATGAAGAGTGGCTACCAGGAGGGTAGGGACTCCCTTTGTACAAGGAGTCCCGTGGGAAAGGCAAGGGGTGCTGGGGACAAGGGGTGCTGGGGACAAGGGGGTGCTGGGGACAAGGGGTGTTGGGGACAAGGGACTGCTGGGGAGATTCTCATTGGATTGCAGAAGAAAATGTTTCCCCCTGAGAGCAGTCAAACGCTGGCAGCATCTTCCAGGGCCAGCAGTGGATTCCCCTACACTGGACAGTTCAAAGGCTCAGCTTGACAGAGTGCTGGGCCAGCTCATTTCTGATCTGCTGTTACCTGGAAAGATTGGGCCTGACCCCTGGACTGGGGTCCATTCCAACCTGGAATCCTGGGACAGTGTGTGAGACAGCCAGATGCTGCAGGCCTGCACAGCCTGGGATAAGACACTGCCTTAAAAACAGTTAGACCTGATCCTAGCTGCTGTGACTTCCCCTGCTGCTGCTGCAACAGTTCTGCCTGCAAGAGGGGCCTGAGGAGCATGTGAGGGTAAGCAGGCACCTGGCTCACCCTTGAAAGAGAGAAAAAGGTGGGGAAAAAGGTGTTCAAGGGGAGATTGGACATGGCACTTGGTGCCATGGTCTAGTTGTGAGGTCTGTTGGGACAGGTTGGACTTGATGATCCTTGGGGTCTCTTCCAACCTTAGTTATACTGTGAGACTGTGAGACTGTGAGACTGTGGAAATTCAGGCTTCTGGAAGTGGCAAAAGTATTCCTGGGAAGATCTGTTTGAGGTCTTTTCCAGCCTTATTGATTCTATGATATTTCTGGCATGTGTCCACTAAGGTTTATTTTGTGCTTCTAGAGATACAGTTAGAATCACAGAACTGTCAGAGTTGGAAGGGACCTCAAGGATCAGCCAGTCCCAACCCCCCTGCCATGGCCAGGGACACCTCACACCGCAGCAGGTTGCTCACAGCCACCTCCAGCCTGGCTGCAAACACCTCCAGGCAGGAGGCTGCCACCACCTCCCTGGGCAACCTGTGCCAGGCTCTCACCACCCTCATGGGCAACAACTTCTTCCTGACAGCCAATCTCAATCTCCCCACTTCTAGTTTTGCTCCATCCCCCCCAGTCCTATCCCTCCCTGACACCCTCAACAGTCCCTCCCCAGCTTTCTTGGAGCCCCCTGCAGATCCTGCAAGGCCACAATGAGGTCTCCTGGGAGCCTTCTCCTCTCCAGCCTGCACAACCCCAACTCCCTCAGTCTGTCCTCACAGCAGAGCAGCTCCAGCCCTCTGCTCCTCCTCGGGTGAAAGCCCAGAGCACTCCTCCCTTGCACTTTGCTTCTGAGATGCATCACTGACATGAGATGGAGAGAACAAGCAGTAAATGCAATTAATGATAGAATCACATACATTTCTTTTTCACCTTTCAGCCTCCAAAAAAACCCAACCCCAACCCCAGACTGTTTCTCCCATTCTGTAGAGCTGAGCTTTGCTTGGCCACGCAAAGGAGAAACGATGCTTCATCTGGCCATGGCAAAGCCAATCTGAGCTCCCTGCTGTTTGCTTTCCCTTCTGTAACATTGAATGCATTTTTAATTCCACCCCACTGCTTGGCAAACCAACCATTGAAGCTATTGCTGCCCTGCAATGCACTGCAGTCATTCCCAATCAGCCTGGGCTCTGAGATGATTTATGGTTATCTCTGGCCTGGATGGAAAATGGATTTGCTGCCCATGCTGGGTTCCAGCCCTTTCCTTCCTAGGGTTAGGGAGAGATCATTGGAAACCAACAAACTGATTGCAAAGCCACCACCAAAGCTAATTAATTGGCATTAAAACAGTTCCCAATCTTGCATTCTCTTTTTTCTTTCTTCCCCCCTGAGGCAGAAAAGGTTTGGTGTTAAAAATGGGGGAGTGTTTCATGCATTTAAAAGAACATCCTCTCGAAATCAGAGCAGCCAGGATCTTCCCTTCCAGAAGCTGCTGCTTGATCCTGCATGGCATTAATACTCTGTAGCTGCCTTTCTAAGGCTTTATGGAGCTAAGGAATGGTTTAGGTTGGGAAGAGACCTTAAAGATCATCTGGTTCCAAGCCCCTTGCTATGGGCAGAGTCACCTCCCTCCAGCCCAGGTTGCTCAAGGCCTCATCCAACCTGGCCTTGAACACCTCCAGGGAGGGACCATCCACAGCCTCCCTGGGCAGCCTGCTCTGCTGGCTCCCCACTATCACTGGGAAGAATTTCTTCCTCATCTCCAGTCTCCACCTCCCCTCTTTGAGCTGAAATCCATTTCCCCACATCCTATCATAGTCTCATAGTACCAGTCAGGGTTGGAAGGGACCACAAGGATCAGCCAGGCCAACCCCCCTGCCATGGGCAGGGACACCCCACACTAGATCAGGCTGGCCAGAGCCTTATCCAGCCTGGGCTTAAACACCTCCAGGGACAGGGCCCCAACCACCTCCCTGGACAACCCATTCCAGGGCTTCACCACTCTCATGGGGAAGAACTTCCTCCTCCCCTCCGGCCTGAATCTCCCCACCTCCAGCTTGATTCCATCAATACAGTGGTGGTGAATGGTGCCACAGCCAGCTGGCAGCCAGGCACCAGTGGTGAGCCCCAGGGATCAGTGCTGGGCCCCATCCTGTTCAATATCTCTATTGATCATCTGGACAAGGTGATTTAGTCCATCATCAGTAAATCTGCAGATGACACCAAGCTGGGGGCAGGAGTTGATCTGCTGGAGGGTAGGAAAGCTCTGCAGAGGGACCTGGACAGGCTGGGCAGATGGGCAGACGCCAAGGGCAGGAGATTGAACAAGGCTGAGTGCTGGGTTCTGCTCTTTGGCCACAGCAACCCCAGGCAGTGCTACAGGCTGGGGACAGAGTGGCTGAGAGCAGCCAGGTAGAGAGGGAGCTGGGGGTAATGGTTGATAGTAGGCTGAACATGAGCCAGCAGTGTGCCCAGGGGGCCAAGAAGGCCAATGGCATCCTGGCCTGCATCAGCAACAGTGTGGCCAGCAGGAGCAGGGAGGTCATTGTGCCCTGTGCTCAGCACTGCTCAGGCCACACCTGGAGTCCTGTGTCCAGTTCTGGGCTCCTCAGTTTCAGAAGGACATTGAGAGACTTGAAGGTGTCCAGAGAAGGGCAACAAAGCTGGGGAGGGGTCTGGGGCACAGCCCTGTGAGGAGAGGCTGAGGGAGCTGGGGTTGCTTAGCCTGCAGAAGAGGAGGCTCAGGGGAGACCTCATTGCTCTCTGCAGCTCCCTGAAGGGAGGTTGTAGCCAGGTGGGGGTTGGTCTCTTCTCCCAGGCAAGCAGCACCAGAACAAGAGGACACAGTCTCAAGCTGTGCCAGGGGAGGTTTAGGCTGGAGGTGAGGAGAAAGTTCTTCCCAGCAACAGAGACTGCCCATTGGGATGTGCTGCCCAGGGAGGTGGTGGAGTCCCCATCCCTGGAGGTGTTTGAGAAGAGCCTGGATGAGGCACTTGGAGCCATGGTTTAGTTGATCAGATGGTGTTGGGTGATAGGTTGGACTGGAGGATCTCCGAGGTCTTTTCTAACCTGGTTAATTCAATTCAATGCTATTCTATTCTATTCTATTCTATTCTATTCTATTCTATTCCATTCCATTCCATTCCATTCCATTCCATTCCATTCCATTCCATTCTATTCTATTCTATTCTATTCTATTCCATTCCATTCCATTCCATTCCATTCCATTCCATTCCATTCCATTCCATTCCATTCTATTCTATTCTGTTCTACAAGGCCTTGTGAAAAATCCCTCTCCAGCTTTCTTGTAGCCCCCTTCAGATACTGGAAGGCTGCTCTAAAGTCTCCTAGAGCCTTCTCTTCTTCTGTCTGAGCAGCCTAAACTCTCTCCCCTTGTCCCCACAGAGGAGGTGCTGGGGACAGGCTGCTGCTTCAGATTTCAGCAAGAAAGTTGGAAAAGCTTCAGAAGTGAAATGACTCAGAGGGAATTAAAATATCCCATCAAAATGCACCACCACGAGCCATCCTCTCCCTGGGAACGTGCTTGTTCAAATACAACCAGAATTGAAGTGTCTCATCTTCTGCAAGCCACATCAATGGGACACTGGCATCAAATTTATTACAGAAAATAAAAAGACAAAGGATAATTGCTGTCCAGGAGAAGCAGGCTCAGTTCTGTTAAGTCTTGTCCAAGGTACAGTGCTGGAAAACTTAGTCAATGAGAAGCTGAAGAGGAGCCAGCAGGGAGCACTTGCAGCCCAGAGAGCCAAGCAGAGCCTGGGCTGCAGCAAGAGAAGTGTGGCCAGCAGGGCCAGGGAGGGGATTCTGCCCCTCTGCTCCACTCTGCTGAGACCACAGCTGCAGTTCTGGGGCCAGCTCTGGAGCCTCTGTGCCAGGAAGGATCTGGAGGGGCTGGAAGGTGTCCAGAGAAGGGCCAGGAGGAGGAGCAGAGGGCTGGAGCTGCTCTGCTGTGAGGACAGACTGAGGGAGTTGGGGTTGTGCAGGCTGGAGAGGAGAAGGCTCCCAGGAGACCTCATTGTGGCCTTCCAGGATCTGCAGGGGGCTCCAAGAAAGCTGGGGAGGGACTTTTGAGGGTGTCAGGGAGGGATAGGACTGGGGGGGGTGGAGCAAAACTAGAAATGGGCAGATTGAGATTGGCTGTGAGGAAGAAGTTGTTGCCCATGAGGGTGGTGAGAGCCTGGCACAGGTTGCCCAGGGAGGTGGTGGCAGCCTCCTGCCTGGAGGTGTTTGCAGCCAGGCTGGAGGTGGCTGTGAGCAACCTGCTGCAGTGTGAGGTGTCCCTGGCCATGGCAGAGGGGTTGGAACTGGCTGAGCCTTGAGGTCCCTTCCAAGCCTGACAATTCTGTGAGTCCATGAGCATGGCAAAGCAAAAGCCTTTTCAGCCAGTGCTGTGAGTGGCAGCTGAGCAGGTTTTCAATCTCCATCCTTTAAGCTGAGTTTACTTTATTCAGAAATTGTCCAGGGAATGTGAGGTCAAAGTGAGCAAATTTATCTCTTCTTTCTATATTCTTGCTTGTGGCTATAGGCTCTGAGTCTCTGGAGCAGAGAGTGTATCAGATTCCTGCAAAGTCTTTTATAATGGTTGACCTCCCTGCACAGAGCTGCCAGAGTCTTTAAAATGACTTTGAGGGTGTTGTGAAGGGAGGAGCTGCTGCAGTAAGTGAGGTCTTGTGAGATTTACTTGAAATCAGAGAATGACTGGGATTGGAAGGACCCCTGGGGATCATCCAATCCAACCCCCCTGCTGAGGCAGGGTCACCCACAGCAGCTTGCCCAGGACTGACAACCAGCTGAACAGGAGCCAGCAGTGTGGGTTCTACACATTGGCCACAGCAACCCCAGGCAGTGCTGCAGGCTGGGGGCAGAGTGGCTGAGAGCAGCCAGGCAGAGAGGGCCCTAAGGATATAGGTTGAGAGTAGGCTGAACATGAGCCAGCAGTGTGCCCAGGGGGCCAAGAAGGCCAAGGGCATCCTGGCCTGCATCAGGAACAGTGTGGCCAGCAGGAGCAGGGAGGTCATTGTGCCCTGTGCTCAGCACTGCTTAGGCCACACCTTGAGTCCTGTGTCCAGTTCTGGGCTCCTTAGTTTAAAAAGGACATTGAGAGACTTGAAGGTGTCCAGAGAAGGACAACAAGGCTGGGGAGGGGTCTGGAGCACAGCCCTGTGAGGAGAGGCTGAGGGAGCTGGGGTTGCTTAGCCTGGAGAAGAGGAGGCTCAGGGGAGACCTCATTGCTCTCTACAACTCCCTGAAGGGAGGTTGGAGCCAGGTGGGGGTTGGTCTCTTCTCCCAGGCAAGCAGCACCAGAACAAGAGGACACAGTCTCAAGCTGTGCCAGGGGAAGTTTAGGCTGGAGGGGAGGGGAAAGTTCTTCCCAGAAAGAGGAATTGGCCATTGGGATGTGCTGCCCAGGGAGGTGGTGGAGTCCCCATCCCTGGAGGTGTTCAAGAGGGGATTGGATGTGGCACTTGGAGCCATGGTCTAGTAGTCAGGAGGTGTTGGGTGACAGCTTGGACTTGATGATCTCTGAGGTCTCTTCCAACCTTATTGATTCTATGATTCTATTCCTGCTCATGAGAGTGCAAGGCCAGCTCCTGCTGAACTCCTTGCTCACCATCATTCCCAGCTCCTTCTCCATGGAGCTGCTGTCACCTGGGCTGCTGCAGGGAGTGATTCCTCCCCAGGTGCAGGACTCTACACTTGGCCTTTTTGAATTTCATGAGGTTCCTCTCTGCCCATATCTCCAGCCTGTCCAGGTATGCCTGAGTGGCAGCACAGCCTGGCAGGGAGTCAGCCACTACCCTTAGTTGTTATCAGCAAGCTTGCTGAGGGGCCAATCTACCCCTTCATCTTGGCATTGATGATTGACTCCTGCAGGGACTTTGACTCAGTCCCCCTCAACATCCTGCTCACCAAGATGGAGAGATGTGGATTGGCTGGGTGGACTGTTCAGTGGGTAAGGAATTGGCTGGATGGTCACATCCAGAAGGTGGTGCTCAGTGGCTTGAAGTCCAGATGGAGAGCAGTGACAGTGGTGGCCCTGAGGGGAATGCTATAGCCAGGGGGATGGAATGCACCATCAGCAGTGTGCAGGTGGCACCAAGCTGAGTGGTGCTGCCCATACCCCAGAGGCACAGGATGGCATCCAGAGGGACCTGGGCAAGCTGCAGAGGTGGTGCCCAGGGGAACCTCAGGAGCTCCAACAAGAGCAAGTGCAGGGTGCTGCACCTGGGCCAGAGCAATCCTCACTGGCAGTGCAGGCTGGGGGAGGAGGGGAGAGAAAGCAGCCCTGAGGAAAAGGACTTGGGGGTGCTGGGGGGGGAGAAGCTGGCCAGGAGCAGACAGGGTGAGCTTGCAGCACAGGAGGCCAAGGGCAGCCTGGGCTGCATCCAAAGCAGCATTGCCAGAGAGCCAGAGAGCTGATTCTGACACTTTGCTCTGCTCACTGAGGACACACACTGCAGCCCAGGGCAGCTGGGCACAGCCAGGGGCTGCCTCTAGCAGGCAGAAGCTGATGGGGAGAGCTCCTGCCAAGGGCTGGGCTGCAGAAAGGCTCTGCCTGAGACTTGCTCCTCTGCAGACCAAGGGCACTGCCACAGCTTGTGCCCCACCTTGGGCTGCAGGAAGGCAGAGGTGGCAGCTGTGGGGAGGAGCAGACAGGAGAGGTGACCCTCAGCTGCCCAGCAAGGGATTGCAGCCATGGGTGGCATCTTCAGGAGAAAGCTGAGGGGTCACCAGGGTTAAGCCTCTTCTTCAATGGCTGGTGTACTAGAAGGACTCTGTCCCTCCTGACTTTGATCCCAGTCCTTGTGTGCCTGAATGCAGTCCCAGAATCCAGCTTCTGAATCTACTTCCCATTTGTCAGAGTCCACTTTGGGACTCAGTGCCTGCTCCCAGCATCAGTGGTGCCATCAGGGGTTTGGTTCCATGTTGGTTTGTATCTCTTTGGTTCTGTTTCACTGGGTTGCTCTCATTTCCACCCCAGCTGGTTCAGTTTCTTTCCCAGCCCATCAGACTCTCTCCCTTCTTCTCTGTCTTTTGCCCATGGGAAGGCAGAGAGGTTCACACAGAGTGCCTGGCACTCTTCTAGGGGCCAGCCCAGCCCTGTCCCTTGACAAAACACAAGATAAATGGCACAGAAAGCACAGGTACAGGCTGGATCACAGAGGAAAGGGCATCTCAGGCAGATTTTAGTGAGATGTGTCTGGTGGCTTTTTCATAGCAACCACAGGACTCTGATTGAAGCCTTAATGAAGAGGTAGTGGCTAATTAGTTCATGTTTTATTAGAAACACAGGATTGTCAGGGCTGGAAGGGACCTCAAGGCTCAGCCAGTCCCAACCCCCCTGCCATGGCCAGGGACACCTCACACTGCAGCAGGTTGCTCACAGCCACCTCCAGCCTGGCTGCAAACACCTCCAGGCAGGAGGCTGCCACAACCTCCCTGGGCAACCTGTGCCAGGTTCTCACCACCCTCATGGGCAACAACTTCTTCCTCACAGCCAATCTCAATCTCCCCACTTCTAGTTTTGCACCATCCCCCCCAGTCCTATCCCTCCCTGACACCCTCAAAAGTCCCTCCCCAGCTTTCTTGGAGCCCCCTGCAGATCCTGCAAGGCCACAATGAGGTCTCCTGGGAGCCTTCTCCTCTCCAGCCTGCACAACCCCAACTCCCTCAGTCTGTCCTCACAGCAGAGCAGCTCCAGCCCTCTGCTCCTCCTCGTGACCCTTCTCTGCCTTTGTATCCTCGTGGTTGATTTTGCTGTGCCTTCATTATTAGGTGTCCCTTCCAAAGCAGATGGCAGCAGTGGAAAGGGGAAACCCTTCCCTTTTGTTTCCAGAAGTGCTTTTGGTGTCCTTCACACGGGTGGCATGTAGCCCCCACCCATATGCTGAACTTGAGCAGTGTCTGACCTTACTATCTCAGAGGTGGCTGAAGCAGGTGATATGAAAAACTAATATGAAGATGTGGCTAATAGCAACAAGAATGATTTCAGGCCAGAGGATTGATTTACAAGTAAAGATGAAATGAGCTCAATCTGTAGTGTATAGCTTAGGGCAATGAATTGAGTGGGGGAAGCAGGATCAAAGGGACAGGCACAGAACCATCTGAAGATCCCTGAAGGATCTAAACTGCAATGGCTGAAATGTTCCAGTTAGTCACAGGCTCAATGGGGACAGTGCAGAGACTTCTTTTCAGACCTCAGGGCACAAAAAGCAAACCCAAAACAACTTATGCTGTCTCTTCCCAAGCTCACAGGATGTTAGGGGTTGGAAGGGACCTCTGGAGAGCTTCCAGGCCAACCCTCCCTGCCAGAGCAGGAGCAGAGAATCCAGCACAGGTCACACAGGAACACATCCAGACAGGGATGGAAAGGCTCCACAGAAGGAGACTCCACAACCTCTCTGGGCAGCCTGCTCCAGGCCTCTGGGACCCTCACAGGCAAGAAGTTCCTCCTCATGTTGAGCTGGAACCTCCTGTGCTGCACTTTCCATCTATTGCTCCTTGTCCTATCCCAGGGCACAGTGAGCAGAGGCTGTCCCTGTCCCTTCCTTCCTGACCCCCAGCCCTCAGCTCTTGATAGACATTGATCAAATCCCTCTCAGCCTTCTCCTCTGCAGACTGAACAGCCCCAGGGCTCTCAGCCTCTCCTCCCCAGGCAGTGCTGCAGTCCCTTCAGCAGCCTTGCAGCCCTCCCTTGGCCTCTCTCCAGCAGATCCCTGTCCCTCCTGAGCTGGGGAGCCCAGAGCTGGATGCAATGTTCCAGGTGAAGTCTCAGCAGGGCAGAGTATAGAGGGAGGAGAACCTCCCTGGCTCTGCTGCACACACTCCTCTGAATGCACCCCAGGATCCCCTTGGCCTTCTTGGCCACAGGGCACATTGGTTCTGGGCAACAGAAGGCCTACAAGGCTTTCATCTTGGTGTCAAAAGATGCTGTGGAGAAGGGCAAATAATTGGGTTTGTATCAGACCTTTTGCACTGTGCTTCTGTGGTTTCCCTCCTGAAGTCAATAATGCTCCTAGCTGTGGCTGATAACATGAGACTCAATTAATTTCTCCCACCCCCCTAGCCTCCTCCCAACCCCTATTTCCTTCTCCTTTCTCCTTCAGCCTGCAGCAGGAGTGGTTGGCAATGAATCTCTAGTGCTGCTATTTATTTTGGTGGAAAGAGAAGGGATCTAATCAGAAATGAAGGACCACTTGTCATTAAATTGATGAGCTGGGGAGGCTTCCTTTGATCTAGCATGGTGAAAAGGCTCATCCCTGAAGGATGAATTTAGCTGTGAGAAACCCCCAGATGAAGGCTGCACACCTCCATCAGGCAGCAGGAATTTGAATACCTCAAGGGCAGGTTGAAATGAAAGCAGAGACTCTGTTTCCACAGGCAGGCACCCAGGAAAATCCAGAGAACAGGCTTGGGGTTTGCCTCCATTAAAAGCTCCAAGTTAGTTTTGGGTTGCAGTGTCTTTAGAGAATCACAGAACCAGCCAGGTGGGAAGAGACCTCCAAGAGCATCAAGTTCCTCCTATCAACCAACACCATCTCATCAACCAGACCATGGCACTGACTGCCTCATCCAGGCTCTTCTTAAACACCCCCAGGGATGGTGACTCCACCACCCCCCTGGGCAGCACATCCCAATGGCCAATCTCTCTTGCTGGGAAGAACTTCCTCCTAACATACAGCCTGAACCTCCCCTGGCACAGCTAGTGAATGTGTCCTCTTGTTCTGGTGCTGCTTGCCTGGGAGAAGAGACCAACCCTCACCTGGATCAAGCCTAAACTTCTTGAGCCTTCTCCTCTCCAGCCTGCACAACCCCAACTCCCTCAGTCTGTCCTCACAGCAGAGCAGCTCCAGCCCTCTGCTCCTCCTCCTGGCCCTGCTCTGGACACCTTCCAGCACCCCCAGATCCTTCCTGGCACAGAGGCTCCAGAGCTGGCCCCAGAGCTGCAGCTGTGGTCTCAGCAGAGTGGAGCAGAGGGGCAGAATCCCCTCCCTGGCCCTGCTGGCCACACTTCTCTGGCTGCAGCCCAGGCTCTGCTTGGCTCTCTGGGCTGCAAGTGCTCCCTGCTGGCTCCTGCTGAGCTTCTCCTCCCCCAGCACCCCCAAGGCCTTCTGATTTTGTGAGTTGAATATTTGTGCTCGTCTCAGTTCTGTGCTATTCCTGTGTGAACAAAATGAACCAGCAGAGAAAGCAATCAGCACAGGCTGCACCTGCTGCAGCTTCTCCTGTGAAATATTGGCTGCTTCTCTAAGCACTGCCAATCACCAAAGGGTTCTTGAAAGGGCAGCAGGGCTGTTGGAAAATAAGCAGCAGGCTTTGCAGACCATGCTGCACATGTCTATGACTTTGTGTGGAAGGAGCATAACATGTTAGAAGGCACCTTAATAATGATGTGAGGCATCAGCTACCTTCATCTGCACAGTGTGAGAAGCAATGCACAGCAAGGAGGACATTGCCTCAGAGCCTGCAGCACTTGCACCAGAGAGGAGCCACTGTGCTGCTTTGTATGGCTCAATCCTTTCACTTCAATCTCCTCCACCATCATGGTATCAGAGTACATCAGAGGTTGGAAGGGACCTCCAGAGATCAGCCAGTCCCTGCCAGAGCAGCATCACCCAGGGCAGTCTGCACAGGAAGGCATCCAGGAGGGGCTGGAAAGGCTCCACAGAAGGAGACTCCACAACCTCTCTGGGCAGCCTGCCCCAGGGCTCTGTCACCCTCACACCAAAGAAGTTTCTCCTCATGCTGAGCTGAAACCTTCTCTGTTCCAGTTTGTCTCCATTGCTCCTTGGCTTATTGCTGTGCACCACCCACAACAGCTTGGCCCCCTCCACTTGACCCCCAGCCCTCAGCTAGTGATAGACATTGATCAGATCCCTCTCAGCCTTCTCCTCTCCAGACTCAACAGCCCCAGGGCTCTCAGTCTCTCTTCACAGGGCAGATGCTCAAGTCCCCTAAGCATCCTTCTGGCTCTCCCTTGGACTCTCTCCAGCAGGTCTCTGTCTCTCTTGAGCTGGGGAGCCCAGAACTGGACACAGGATTGCAGCTGTGGTCTCATCAGGGCAGAGCAGAGGGGGAGCAGAACCTCCCCAGCCCTGCTGGGCTTTTCCAACCTTATTGATTCTATGATTCTCTGTCTAGGCTGTCATGTGGTCTTCATTACTGAACATCCTCAAAACAGAGGGAGAGTTGCAGCAGGGGGAGATTGACTTCAAAATGACACAGGAAAGGTAGAGCAGGATTAGGATTTTCAGTGAGTCTCTCCCTGGTATGATACAAAATGGACCATTTTTTTGAGAAAGATGCACTGGGTGAAGTTAGGAACTTTTGCATAACCTCTTCAGAAGTCACAGAATCATAGAATGGTCCAGGCCAGGTCTTGGAGGTCTTTTCCAACCTTATTGCTGCTATGATCCTTTTATTCTGCTAATTCATGGGAATTCGGTCCCAAAGCAGAGCTCACATGGCTCCATCCTCAGGGACATCCTCATGGACATACAGTCATGGAATCAGAAAATGGTCCAGGTCAGAAGGAACCTCCAAAGCTTATCCTGCCCAACCCCTCTGCACTCAGCAGGGACATCCCCAGCTAGAGCAGGTTGCCCACAGCCCTCTCCAGCCTCACCTTGAATAGCTCCAGGGATGGAGCCTCAATCACCTCCCTGGGCAACCTGTGCCAGTGTTCCACCACCCTCCTGCTGCAGAACTTGCTCCTCACATCCAATCTCAATCTGCTCTGCTCTAGTTTGAAGCCATTGTCCCTGCTCCTGTCCCTGCAGGCCTTTGCAAACAGTCTCTCTGAAGCCTTCCTGTAGCCCCCTTCAGGTCCTGGTGCAGGCTGTTATTAGGTCTGCCTGGAGCCTTCTCTTCTCTGGGCTGAACACCCCCATCCAGCTGTTGTCACATCCACAGATGAAGCACTCTGACAGATAATTGGCAAGGCTCTCTGCCTCAGGGTTTGGTCTTTTCAGTTGTCTTCAAGACAACTTAAGCTACCTCTTCAAATTAGAAGCACAGCATGGGAAAGGACACAAAGATTATCCAGTTCCAACCCTGCTGCCGTGGCCAGGAGCACCTCACACTACATCCAGCCTGAATCTACCCATTTCTCCCAGTCCTATCACTCCCTGACACCCTAAAAAGCCAGGAGGTGTTGGGTGGCAGGTTGGACTTGATGAGCTCTGAGGTCTTTTCCAACCATGTCCATTCTATGGTTCTATGAAATGCCAGAAGCATGTCCCAGGCCCTGGAGTTTATGGATCCAGAAGGCCTATTCTGCAGCCAAAAGGCCATTAGGGCCAAAGGCTTTGGAAGCTGAGGCACTAAATCTCTAATCAGCATAAAATATTGTTCCCTTAGCTTGCAACTAAGTGTAGCTATTTATCATTTGCTTGGCAGTTAAATGATCTGTTTCTCTGGTGCAACACCAGAGCTGTGTCTTAGCCCTGAACAATACCCAGGCACAGTTTCAATGAGCAGACAGAGGAGAACATGCTGGAAATGTAGAGAGAGTCCTAGGAGTACAATGATCTGAGGATGCAGAGCAAATAATGATCACCATATTTGCTTAAAAGGCATGGACCTGATTCAAGAGCTCCATGGGGCTACAGCTCTCCTGTGCACGACAGCTGAGAGAGTTGGGGGTGTTCAGAATGGAGAAGAGAAGGCTGCTGGGTGTTCAGTCTGGAGAAGAGAGCTGCTGGGTGTTTAGTCTGGAGAAGAGAGCTGCTGGGTGTTTAGTCTGGAGAAGAGAGCTGCTGGGTGTTTAGTCTGGAGAAGAGAAGGCTGCTGGGTGTTCAGTCTGGAGAAGAGAGCTGCTGGGTGTTCAGCCTGGAGAAGAGAGCTGCTGGGTGTTTAGTCTGGAGAAGAGAAGGCTGCTGGGTGTTCAGCCTGGAGAAGAGAGCTGCTGGGTGTTCAGTCTGGAGAAGAGAGCTGCTGGGTGTTTAGTCTGGAGAAGAGAAGGCTGCTGGGTGTTTAGTCTGGAGAAGAGAGCTGCTGGGTGTTCAGTCTGGAGAAGAGAGCTGCTGGGTGTTTAGTCTGGAGAAGAGAAGGCTGCTGGGTGTTTAGTCTGGAGAAGAGAAGGCTGCTGGGTGTTTAGTCTGGAGAAGAGAGCTGCTGGGTGTTCAGCCTGGAGAAGAGAGCTGCTGGGTGTTCAGTCTGGAGAAGAGAAGGCTGCTGGGTGTTCAGCCTGGAGAAGAGAAGGCTGCTGGGTGTTCAGTCTGGAGAAGAGAAGGCTGCTGGGTGTTTAGTCTGGAGAAGAGAGCTGCTGGGTGTTTAGTCTGGAGAAGAGAAGGCTGCTGGGTGTTTAGTCTGGAGAAGAGAAGGCTGCTGGGTGTTTAGTCTGGAGAAGAGAAGGCTGCTGGGTGTTTAGTCTGGAGAAGAGAGCTGCTGGGTGTTCAGCCTGGAGAAGAGAGCTGCTGGGTGTTCAGTCTGGAGAAGAGAAGGCTGCTGGGTGTTTAGTCTGGAGAAGAGAGCTGCTGGGTGTTCAGTCTGGAGAAGAGAGCTGCTGGGTGTTTAGTCTGGAGAAGAGAAGGCTGCTGGGTGTTTAGTCTGGAGAAGAGAGCTGCTGGGTGTTCAGTCTGGAGAAGAGAAGGCTGCTGGGTGTTCAGTCTGGAGAAGAGAGCTGCTGGGTGTTCAGTCTGGAGAAGAGAGCTGCTGGGTGTTTAGTCTGGAGAAGAGAGCTGCTGGGTGTTTAGTCTGGAGAAGAGAGCTGCTGGGTGTTCAGTCTGGAGAAGAGAAGGCTGCTGGGTGTTTAGTCTGGAGAAGAGAGCTGCTGGGTGTTTAGCCTGGAGAAGAGAGCTGCTGGGTGTTCAGCCTGGAGAAGAGAGCTGCTGGGTGTTTATTCTGGAGAACAGAAGGCTGCTGGGTGTTCAGTCTGGAGAAGAGAGCTGCTGGGTGTTCAGTCTGGAGAAGAGAAGGCTGCTGGGTGTTCAGTCTGGAGAAGAGAGCTGCTGGGTGTTCAGTCTGGAGAAGAGAAGGCTGCTGGGTGTTCAGTCTGGAGAAGAGAGCTGCTGGGTGTTCAGTCTGGAGAAGAGAGCTGCTGGGTGTTCAGTCTGGAGAAGAGAAGGCTGCTGGGTGTTCAGTCTGGAGAAGAGAGCTGCTGGGTGTTCAGTCTGGAGAAGAGAAGGCTGCTGGGTGTTCAGTCTGGAGAAGAGAAGGCTGCTGGGTGTTCAGTCTGGAGAAGAGAGCTGCTGGGTGTTCAGCCTGGAGAAGAGAAGGCTGCTGGGTGTTCAGTCTGGAGAAGAGAGCTGCTGGGTGTTCAGTCTGGAGAAGAGAGCTGCTGGGTGTTCAGCCTGGAGAAGAGAAGGCTGCTGGGTGTTTAGTCTGGAGAAGAGAAGGCTGCTGGGTGTTCAGTCTGGAGAAGAGAGCTGCTGGGTGTTTAGTCTGGAGAAGAGAAGGCTGCTGGGTGTTCAGCCTGGAGAAGAGAAGGCTGCTGGGTGTTTAGTCTGGAGAAGAGAAGGCTGCTGGGTGTTCAGTCTGGAGAAGAGAGCTGCTGGGTGTTTAGTCTGGAGAAGAGAAGGCTGCTGGGTGTTTAGTCTGGAGAAAAGAGCTGCTGGGTGTTTAGTCTGGAGAAGAGAAGGCTGCTGGGTGTTTAGTCTGGAGAAGAGAAGGCTGCTGGGTGTTTAGTCTGGAGAAGAGAAGGCTGCTGGGTGTTTAGTCTGGAGAAGAGAGCTGCTGGGTGTTCAGTCTGGAGAAGAGAATGCTGCTGGGTGTTTAGTCTGGAGAAGAGAAGGCTGCTGGGTGTTCAGTCTGGAGAAGAGAATGCTGCTGGGTGTTTAGTCTGGAGAAGAGAAGGCTGCTGGGCAATGGATGGAAACTGCAGCACAGGTGTTTCCAGCTCAACATGAGGAGGAACTTCTTGCCTGGGAGGGTCCCAGAGGCCTGGAGCAGGCTGCCCAGAGAGGTTGTGGAGTCTCCTTCTGTGGAGCCTTTCCATCCCTGTCTGGATGTGTTCCTGGGTGACCTGTGCTGGATTCTGTGGTGCTGCTCTGGCAGGGGAGTTGGCCTGGAAGCTCTCCAGAGGTCCTTTCCAACCCCTAACATCCTGTGAGGCTGTGACATTTAAATCTCTCTTCCCACCTATTTTGGATGATAGAATCACAGAATTACAGAATAGTCTGGGCTTGAAGGGACCTCTGAAGCTCATCCAATGCAGCCCCTCTGAAGTCAGCAGGGACATCCCCAATTAGATCAGGCTTCCCAGGCACCTACTGAGCCTGACCTTGAACATCTCCAGGGATGGAGCCTCAACCACCTCCCTGGGCAACCTGTGCCAGTGTTCCACCACCCTCATGGTGCAGAACATCCAGTCTAAGTTTACTCTGCTCTAGTTTGAAGCCATTGCCCCTGGTCCTGTCCCTGCAGGCTTCTGTAATTGTTTCAGTAGGCAAAGACCTCTAAGCTCATCGAGTCCAACCATCAAATCCAGGTGGCAATGTGGTTGTCTTTCAAGGCATGGAGGCTTGTGTGGTTAGTGGACATTAGGCCCTTCAGAGTTTGGAGACCCTCTCTAGAATCTCCAACCTGAGTTGTCTGAAGTGGTTGGCCTCAGTGCACCTGCTTGCAGGCAGCAGCAGAGGCATCTGTGTCCTATCAATACCTACAATTATGCAGCACATTTCAGAATGATATAACTCAGGTGGATCAGCCCCCTGGGAGCCACACAAACCACTCTTGCCTCAGCTCTTTCTCTCTGGATGTGCCAAATTGTTAAATGATCTTTAGGCTGCTTGAAAGTGCCTGCAGCCTGAACCACAGAACTGTCAGGCCTGGAAGGGGCCTCAAGGCTCAGCCAGTTCCTACCCCCCTGCCATGGCCAGGGACACCTCACACTGCAGCAGGTTGCTCACAGCCACCTCCAGCCTGGCTGCAAACACCTCCAGGCAGGAGGCTGCCACCACCTCCCTGGGCAGCCTGTGCCAGGCTCTCACCACCCTCATGGGCAACAACTTCTTCCTCACAGCCAATCTCAATCTCCCCACTTCTAGTTTTGCTCCATCCTCCCCAGTCCTATCCCTCCCTGACACCCTCAAAAGTCCCTCCCCAGCTTTCTTGCAGCCCCCTTCAGATCCTGGAAGGCCACCAGAAGGTCTCCTGGGAGCCTTCTCTTCTCCAGCCTCCACAACCCCAACTCCCTCAGTCTGTCCTCACAGCAGAGCAGCTCCAGCCCTCTGCTCCTCCTCCTGGCCCTTCTCTGGACACCTTCCAGCCCCTCCAGAGCCTTCCTGGCACAGAGGCTCCAGAACTGGCCCCAGAGCTGCAGCTGTGGTCTCAGCAGAGTGGAGCAGAGGGGCAGAATCCCCTCCCTGGCCCTGCTGGCCACACTTCTCTTGCTGCAGCCCAGGATATAGCTGGCTTTCTGGACCATCCCTTTTAACCTGAGATCTTGAGCTGGCTGAGCAGGGACTCGTGTGCTTTCCTTCCTTTGCATTTGCAAAAAGAAATCATGGAATGACAGAACTCTTTTGGTTGAGAAAGGCTTCCAAGGTCACCAAATCCACCCATGAAGAGTGGCTCTGCCTGGAGTAACAGACGGGAAATGCACTGCTTGTGATAGATGGAAAGCTGTGGTCAGTTTTCAGGGCTATGGCAATCACTCATTCAAGGTTGGGAAGGGATTTTTATCCCTTACTAGAGTGGTAAGGACCTTGGCTGGGTGGTTGATTGGTTGGTTGAATTGTTAGTTGGTTGGTTGGTTGATTGACTGGTTGGTTGGTTTCTTGGTTGGTTTCTTGGTTGGTTGATTGGTTGGTTTGTTGGTTGGGGGGTTTGTTGGTTGGTTGGTGGGTTGGTTGGTTGGTTTGTTGGTTGGTTGGTGGGTTGGTGGGTTGGTTGGTCGGTTGGTTTGTTGGTTGGTTGGTGGTTGGTTGGTTGGTTCGTTGGTTGGTTAGTTGGTGGGTTGGTTGGTTGGTGGGTTGGTTTGTTGGTTGGTTGGTGGGTTGGTTGGTTGGTTCTTTGGTTGGTTCGTTGGTTCGTTGGTTGATTGGTTGGTTTGTTGGTTGGTTGGTTGGTGGGTTGGTTGGTTGGTTGGTTTGTTGGTTTGTTGGGGGGTTTGTTGGTTGGTTGGTTGGTTGATTGGTTGGTTGGTTGGTTGGTTTGTTGGTTGGTTGAT